>NW_015627244.1:578933-583797 GCF_001515625.1 Sinocyclocheilus rhinocerous
TTAGAACGAGCCGTTTTAGGTAGGCGTGGTTGACTTAACTTTTATAAAGAATATCTCTTTGGATTTGAGACTTTAGTCTTTGCAACTTTACAGATCTTCTTTAAGCACCAAGAGCTTGTAACACTCCAAAGAGAAAGGAAAAATTTAAATTGCATCATATGACCCCTTTAATGTTCCCTGGAAAAAAATGTCAGGGTGGTATTACTGTTCTGATGCCATTATGAATAAAAAAAAAAAGCTTCAGTGAAAAAAATGAAGACCTTAAGTATTTTTGCATGTTTTCTATAATTATTTCTTTAAAAAATATTGAACACAACCTGCTTCAGTGCTTTATTTGAAAAAATAAAAATGTCCCACAAATCAGTGTGATCAAGCAACATGTGGTGCAAAAAACTTATTATGTGGTGGAGAAAAATTATAAAATAACAGGAAATGATATGGACCCCTGAAGACCCTCATAATTGTATGTCAAGGTCAATAAGCATCTTAAAATGATTTGACCTTTTTAATGACAAGGGAAGGCAAGTTCAAATTGTAACATGTCATGTGGTGTGACTCACCAAAAACTTAATATTTATGAATGAATGATTCATGATATTTGAAAAAAAAAAAACTACCTTAAAAAATTATCTTAAAATGTGTTTACACTCAAAAAAAGAAAAGTTATGTAAAAAAAAAAAAAGTCATTATATGTGACCCTGGACCACAAAACCAGTCATAAGGGTCGATTTTTTTTAATTAAAATTTTTACATCATCTGAAAGCTGAATAAATAAGCTTTACATTGATGTATGGTTTGTAATATTTCATTGGCCGAGTCATCTTATCTACAGTATGACGCAGCTAAAGTGTTTTTTGTCTCGGATGAAGGAATGATCGCCACGTCATGCTATGTGGTTTTCTTCAGAGGGCAACCCAAACAAGTGTATTGTTTTACATTTTTGGCAAATCGAGAATGAAGCCTTTCAAAAAACCTAATGAAGCATCTGATGAGCATCCAAAGATGAAAAGCGGTTACAGTTCTACATGAGCAAAAGTGAATGTAGAGCTCCTATCTGTTCAGTGCGGTAGGGAGTGAATGGATCGGGAGCCAGTGGAGTGGCACAGGATGAGTGGGAGGTGCTGATGAGAGGAGATGAAGGAGGAGGAGAGGTAGAGCTGAAACGCAGCACGCTTACAGCATCCCTCCTCACACCTCTCAGACACACACCGCTGTGAGGAGTGAGCTTCACTGACAAGAGCTGCATAATAACACTCAACACACACATATAACACTATCTGTGCACTGAAAAAATTACTTTGGACCAACTTAAAAAAAATCTAATTTGTCAAATCCAAATGTATTAGTTTTTCTCAAACTATACTTCTGGTTTGGTTTGAACATTACATTAGTATTAAATATAAAAAAATATATATTTCTTTTTGAAAAGACTAAAGCATACAATGCAATTTTTTTAATTAATTATAAAGATTATCAAATTATAAGGGGGGGGGGAGATTCCATTTTTTCCTGTTTTAATTTTTCTGGACTCCCTTTTAATGGTTAAATTAAATTTTATTCATCAAAAAGCATGTCTAATAATTAATTAAAATCATGAAACAAACAATTTAACATCAATTTATTAAAAGTTTAACACAAATTACATGTTTAGGACCCTATGAAATGTTTTATTTTTTCCAACCTTGTGTTTTATTGTTACCTAATTCTGTATTTTAGCATGTCTAATTATTTGAAAGCATAAAAACAAGTTTTATTTATTCTTACAATAGCCTTATGATTTTTCCCTCAGAAATTCTGTGTTGTGTATTTACATTTTTATGACATAAAACAGTCATTTAATTAATATTTTAATGAATGAAAATTAAACACATTTTATTTTTTTGGAAAATAAAGGGGATTTAATATTACAATTAAAACATTGAAGACATATTGTATGATTATTCTTTAAAAATAAGGTTTTAATAATTTTAGTAGTAGTAGTAGCCTATTACGTACATTCTACTGAACAATAGTAATGTATTTCTGCCTCAATGTCTTCAAGTTAAAACGAACTTTTATTTTGACGGGTTGCCATGAATACCGTTACATTCCTGTGTTTATATGAGGATAGTTTTACTCAAAGGAAACGGTCAAATGCTCATGATGTGACTCTCAGAGCAGTTCTGGAGATGATGTTCATGTATTTATGTCCTCATTAGTGAGACGGCAGACGTTAATATCACCGGAAGCGTCACGCGCACTTCAGTACGAGTAGTAAACAAAACCGCGCGTCTGCGCCATTCATTAACACAGAGACACGCAGAATTCATATTTAAATAGTCATTTTGTGGCTTAATATTTACAAAAATTTGTGGGAGTGGGAGCGTGCTCACTTGTGTGTGCGCATCGGGGCGGAACTCCGCTGTGCGCGATGCAGAGAGCGCGACCATGTAACGTAGAGACAGAAATGCCATGCCATCGTGTAAATAAGATAAATAACATAAGGCTATTTAGTTTGTTGTATAGACCTGTTCTATAGGAAAGGTAACTTTAAATAACTTCTGTTGTGATATGGCCCTATAGAGAAAATAAAATTAAGTAGCCTAAAATTAACTTTACCTTCAAGGGGGGCGGGGGTGCCGTTGGAGGGGTGGGCCGCCCCCCTAATATAATGGCAGGGGAAACACTGGAGACCTTGATCCATAATATTACTTTCTCCTGTGAAAAAAATCTATTCTAAATCAGGAGAGAAATATGCACAGATCAATCACCATCTACACACGAAAACAGTTCTAAACAAATATGTTGGTGGCTTTTGATGTGAAGTAAAACAAAACAGGAGATGGACATTTTCCACTGGAAGATGCATTATTATGGATTATGATATCTGGTAGGGCTAGACGATATCGCCAAAATTTATATCACAATATATTTCTTAATTTCGGACGATACGATATAATTCCGATATCGATATGAACACTATTAAAAAAAGCCTCGTAAAAACTGCCAAGAACGCCCACAACAGATGTCTGTGCATACAAACTTATGAAAAATGAATTTGCCAAGTCTACGACACCTTATATAAAACCATATATTTTAGAAGAAAAAAAAAACAGCACAAATAAATTAATGTTCACCTTTTATTTGTATTTAGCCTTCATACAAACAAGAAATGTGAAATCACTGTCAAATAATCGTCTCAGACTCACCTAATTAATATGCTGTACTTTGGATCAAATAAATGCAGCCTTGGTGAGCAGAAGAGAATTCTTAAAAAAATTAAAAAATCCTTAAAAATCTTACTGTTCAAAACATTTGACTGGTAGTGTAGGCTGATTATTCTTATAGACTGAAACAAATGTGCTTTAGCCAGTATAAAGAGTATGAAAAGTGCTCTGAGTTGCTGCATGCCATCGAAACTTTTCTGAAGACAGTCCTTTCCCTTCAGAGATAGGCTACATTCATATAAAACACCCGTGATGTGTTTTGATTTTGAAACGTGCTGTGCTTCTGTTTATTCAACGAAGTCAAACGCCACAAATAAATCAATGTATGGGAAACACTGGTAATGTATATCGAAATATCGGAAATGTGTTTAAAAATCATATCACCGTTATTGAAAAAAATTATATCGCGATACATATTGATATTGAATTATTGTCCAGCCTTAATATCTGGCCAGAAGCAGCATTAATTGATGGACTGGAGTCGATTATTATGATGTTTTTATCAGCTGTTTGGACTCTCATTCTGACGGCACCCATTCACTGCAGATAAATCCATGGGTGAGCATTTGATCTAATGCTAAATTTCTCCAAATCTGTTCAGATGAAGAAACAAACTCATCTACAGTACATTGGATTGCCTGAGGGTGAGTACATATTCAGAAAATTTCAATTTTTGGGTGAACTATTCCATTAATCAATATATTTTCTTTTGACATAAGCCAAAATGTTTTTTTTTTTTTTTTGCTTTTTACAACTTAATTTTAAAATTTTAAAAAGGCTAAAGTAGCTATAATATGGAGTTACTATAAAGACCACTTCTAAAGATATTGTTTTTTCTAATGTCTTTTTGAAATATATAACATATTTTCTGTTACACTAAAAAAAAAAAAAAAATTAAACCCACAATAATGTTTGCCATCAGTAAAAGTAGCCAGTATGTGTTGCACATCAACACAGGTGTCAAGTGAAAATATGATTTTAACAAAATTTCTGTTTGTAGTGTTATTTGTTTTTAGACAAACTAAACTAAACAGGTTTAAACCAGAAACCACAATTTTTTGATTAGGCCAATATGAAAATACACTTTAAATGACATGGTCGTTTCACTTTTTTCAAGGTAAACTGATCCACAAACAGTGACACTCAGGAACTAACCTGCACTCTTAAAAGTGGGGTAAGCGATTTCTGGTAGCCAATGTTGACATTTGAAATCACCAAAACAAAACACGCCCCCACCCCAAAGGGTCTCGCCCCTATTTTGATAGCTCCGCCCCACATATACGTACGCAACCCAGGCAACGATTAGTTCTGTGAAAAAAAGCAAAACCAATGTTACACCGTGTCTACAACAGACGCGAATGGCGCGGCGCGACAAAATACTATAGAACTCATAATCAGTGATGCTGTCTACACCATAGATATATATATACATATCTATGGTCTACACTGGATGCGGTGCGGCACGACACGACAAATCCCAGACAGAAAACTGCTGCTGCGTTCTATTTATGACGTATTGGCACAAATTTCAAATGATTTTCAATGGTCGCTTTGTCGCGTCCAGTGTACTTGACAGACTTTAGCTGTTGCGGCGCAGACATGGTGTTACTCACCTATTGAGAAGAAACAAAGCAACCTCGGCGTCCGATCGCAGGCCT
>NW_015627244.1:589745-590184 GCF_001515625.1 Sinocyclocheilus rhinocerous
TCGCCCCTATTTTGATAGCTCCGCCCCACATATACGTACGCAACCCAGGCAACGATTAGTTCTGTGAAACAAAGCAAAACCAACGCGCGAGGGGCGCGGCGCGAGAACTCATTATAATCAGTGATGCTGTCTACACCATAGATATATATATATATACTCATATCTATGGTCTACACTGGATGCGGTGCGGCACGACACGACAAATCCCAGACAGAAAACTGCTGCTGCGTTCTATTTATGACGTATTGGCACAAATTTCAAATGATTTTCAATGGTCGCTTTGTCGCGTCCAGTGTACTTGACAGACTTTAGCTGTTGCGGCGCAGACATGGTGTTACTCACCTATTGAGAAGAAACAAAGCAACCTCAGAGTCCAATCACAGGCCTTCCGCTCCTTGAGTTCTCTCCAGCGCTGGAAAGCTGATCCGATATTTACACG
>NW_015627244.1:590288-600476 GCF_001515625.1 Sinocyclocheilus rhinocerous
TTGATCGCGTCCAGTGTAGGCAGACTTTAGCTGTTGTAGACACGGTGTTACTCACCTATCGAGAAGAAACAAAGCAACCTCGGCGTCCGATCGCAGGCCTTCCGCTCTTTGAGTTCTCTCCAGCGCTGGAAAACTGATCCGATATTTACACGGGTTTACTTATTGCCTTAAGCCTTCGTTTGTTCAGCAGACGTTTTCCTCTTTTGTTTTTTATCCGACATCTCTATCTTTCTGTCGCTCGGCTTGGACGGAACGCTCTCTCCTCCACATCATGAGTAGACACGCCCCTTACTGCTGATTGGCTACAAGTTTGTTTTGCTATTTGGCCTGAATCAGTTTTCTAAAGCGTTTTTGAAAAATCGCTTACCCCACCTTTAAAACAGAGCAAATCCTTTGTGAAGTTCCGTCTACATATCCACATTGACAACTTGGACTGGAAATAAGGACACACATCAAATTACACTCTCTCAATCAGTCACACACACATGCTTTCACACCACATCTGGCCTGTCCTCACACACAACGGGTGCCAGAAAAGAAGCCGGATACACACTGTGCACATCAACACAATCTTCATGGACACTGATACACTCTCCCAGCTGTCAGCTTCCTCCCGTGCCCGCCTCAACACACACACACACAGACAGATATACACTTGCAAGTGGACACTTGGCTTTACCCACTAACGTGTAATTTCAGGCACAGATGCACAAGGCGACCCCACACACACGTACGCTCGCACACAGACACAGACCATAAAATCAGTGATAGGGAGCACATGTGCTCATATGGCATATGTTTAATGACACTTACACTCATGTGCACCCCAGCACTCCACTGCATATTCAGACGACACACAAACACACTGCCTTTAGCGCCGATGCAACGCACGCAGCCTCTTGCAAATCGCTTTTGTAGCAAAGCGTCTGCCTAGAAAATAAATGTAAATGTAAATGTAATCGGAAATGGTGGCGTTATTGGCCTCATCTGCCCTCCGCTGTACAAGCGCCGTGACTCTTTGTTTGACATGGTCATTATTAAAGGTCAATGGGAATGTTGTTAACATGACAAAAAGCCTGTCGTAGACATTCGATCTTTGACATGACTGCCTCGAAATGCATGCACAGTTTGAATTGTTTTACAGGTGACACCGACTCACGCCGTGTGGCTTTATGTCATTTGTGCTGTCGTGGTAATGTCTGTTTGCTTGTGAATCATCATTATTGAAGAAACAGGGAGACATGGGAACTGGTATGAATTAAAAATCATCATAACTTCATTAAATAAAAGAGGAAAATGGCAAAAGAATATTGAAGGGACAGTTCACCCTAAAATGGAAATTCTTTCATCAATTGCTCACCCTCATGTCAACTTTCGTTCCTCTTTGAAACACAAATGGAGATATCTTTATTAAAGCCTGAGAGATTTCTGTTTCTCCATTGAAAGTCCATTATGCCAAAAAGTTAAATCAGAATATTAAAAGTAATGCATATGAATCTTCTAAAGAGATGTGATCAATTTATATGATGATAATTTAATTTAATTTTTATTGACATAAAGCAGCAGACATGGAGTACATCAAATATAAACAAGGAAGCTCAACTATATTTATTGTCGGCAAGAGAACAAAGCTCATCTGTTCTTGTAAAAGCCACCTTTGAGCTTCCATTTATCATATTTGATGTGCTCTACCCTTGTGAAAAAGAAGTGTCCTTAATTGTAATGTATACAGTTTTAGTGTATTTTAAATCTTTGAAGTATTTTAGCACATTGTTCTAAATCTAACAGAATATTGATGAAAACTCAACAAAATCAAAAATTTAACAATATGCTAGGGCTGGACAATAATTCAATATCAATATGTATCGCGATATAATTTTTTTCAATAACGGTGATATGATTTTTAAATACATTTCCGATATTTCGATATACATTACCAGTTTCCCATACATTGATTTATTTGTGCCGTTTGACTTCGTTGAATAAACATGAGCACTGCACGTTTCAAAATATGCTAACAAAAAAAATTTGAAACCATTTGAAATGTAATAATTTAAAACTTTATATCTGTTTTCTCAAAACACTTAACTGTAATTGTGACCATATTTTATATACATTTTGCGTCTATCATCCTTTTTTTTAAACCGCATATTCAACTTCATGCCTTGCCTCCCATTCTGCACTCTCTTTTCTTCCTTGCATATCTGGCTTGAATTTCCTGACCAGACACTCATTTCTGTTTTCTAAAAAGTCAGCAATGTGCCAGCAATATTTAACCAACTTACAATAAAAACTAACTTTTTAAACAGATGTATTCTTTGCATTTTAATCCATGTTTCTATCTTTAATGATGAGCAAGTCCTCCTTTGAGGTGTAAGGTCATATTGCATCAGCCAAAACTATTTTATCATTTAAAAAAAGGTGTCCCTTTAATTAAAGACCATTGTTATGCTATGAAAGTGTAAACCCATTGAGCACAGCACAATCAATCTTAAACAGCCCACTTTACCTGAATTCACCCTACTTCATTTTCAAAAGGCTTTGTATGTGCGTTGATCAATGATTATATGAATAAATTAAATCTGTTCATCATATAAAGTGATAGTGCCTCTTCAGATACTTGGATTGAACTGCTCGATTCATATAGATTTCTTTTACACATTCATGAACTTTTTGAAGTTTGAAAGTTTATGGTTGCATGGGCTTTCAACAAAGGAACAGGAATTCCTCTGTTTCATTCAAAAAGCCTTCATTTGAGCCAGCATCTGAAAGCATATTTATGATAAATTCAGTTCGCTGTTTAATCCTGACTGGTCAGAATCCCAAGCAAGGCCACACCCATTGTCCTACAGTTGTTTGAAGATTGCGTATTGAGACCTTTGGATGGGCTTATTAAGCATGTAAAGTACTATGCTATTAGTATGTATATTAGACTCAAGGTAATCTCTCTAGGTACCTTTTTGTGCAGTTGCCCCTAATTACAACATGTGGTAGGAAGAAAGAGCTGATGAAAGAGAGAGAGGTGTCTGACAAAGCGAAGGAGGGAGTTCATAATTCCTGTAATTTTAATGAAAGTTGTTGGGAAAACTTCACTGAGGCAACTAAGCAAAAAAATGCTCTGTGTCAGAGTAGCACAGAGTTTAAATTAATGCATCATTTCATAAATGCAGCCTTGCTTTGTCCTATTTCTTTGAAACAGATGACAGTTGTTGCCCAATGAGACAGTTTCTCTCGTGCTCAGCACACCATGGTGTGAGTTAACCAGCAAATTATGGCTGTAATAATGCAAGAACACCCTCCTCTCTTCAATCATTGAAACAGTGTATCTATAGATAGTTAAAAACTAAACGCAGCAAGCATTCCTAAACACACATGTACAAAGGATAAACAGGATAGGTAAACATAACTCAAAATAGGAAATGCCGGACCCTTAAGCACATACCATATTTCAGATATTAATAATTCATGAGATGTAAACTACATGGCAAATAGTTGCTACAATCAGATGGTGATGCACAGATACACACTTGGATGTAAAAGCACTGCTCATATATGCCTACAGCAACATTAGATTACTGACGCACCAACATGCACACCTGTGCATCACATGCTTGATTACACTTACAATCTCTCTCACCTTCCCCATCTCTCCTTCTCTCTCTCTCTCTCTCACACACACACACACAGCTGGACTGAACTTTGAACAACAAGTACTTTGAACAAACAATCTACACTACATGGATATTTGTACTTCATAACTACATTTATAAACTGTATTTTGAGGGTTCAAATATTTGGATTTTTTTAGATTTTTTCCATCACATATACATTTTATATTTAGAAACATATTTTTATACGGGTCAGAAAACATAATGTTCATACTTTTTATTTAAAGGGATAGTTACCCCAAAAAATGAATATTCTGTCATCCTATACTCACCCTCATGTTGTTCCAAACCTGCTTGACTTTCTGTCTTCTGTGGAAGAAAGAATTGTTTTTTTGTCCATAGAATAGTCGACATAAGGATGAGTAAATGATGACAGAATTTAATTTTTTTTGGTGAACTAACCTTTAAATGTCCACCAAGTAATTTTTGGTTTTTAATTTGGAATAATACTCCAGGCAGCTATAAACACAAAACTGATTGTATATGTGGTTTTGTTTATATTAATCTTGTCCTAACTTCTAAGACCATCACAAGTCAACATAAACTTCAGTTATGTCAGCCAGCTAAATAATGTTATCTTGATGTCAATACATCACAGATAGGGTATAGAAACACAAGTAAACAAGCAATACTTTGTGCAAATGTATTTCACTGTAACAAAATGTGCAAATGTAATTTTTTACTAGTTTTATTCCAGCATT
Organism: Sinocyclocheilus rhinocerous; assembly: GCF_001515625.1. NCBI lineage: Eukaryota > Metazoa > Chordata > Actinopteri > Cypriniformes > Cyprinidae > Sinocyclocheilus > Sinocyclocheilus rhinocerous. The sequence continues at coordinate 594,658 of NW_015627244.1, forward strand.
ACTATGTGAGTATTACAATTAATAAAATGATCACTCTCTCTCTAAAAACATAAAAACAGTGCAGACACAAAAACATCAAGATAACTGACACAAAGTAACTTATAGGCTCATAAAGGACCATGCACAATGATTGGTCATTTAATTTACAACTGTTTAAACTGTACACAGTACAGCACATTGAATCGCTATCTCATCAACCGTTGCTGGAGTGCCTTTGCAAGTACAAAGACACACAGACACTTAGAATAGAGTGCAACAGCCAGGTTTCAAAAGTAAAAATCCCATTAATTTTATCCATAAGGGAACTGAATTTTAACAAAAACTTAAAAACGTTACAGACCGACCTACTGTGAGCTATGATATTATTAATTAATGGTGTATGCTTCTGTTGAAACTGTCAGTGCGCATTATTTCAGCTTTAAATAATCATGATTAACAGTGGAATTCCGGGTGAAACACGACATTATCCATAATTTTGTAAACACATCTCCACCAATCAGAGAATCATGACAAGCAAACCGTGCCACAAAACCACATAGAGCCCACCAACTCCCATGAAGCACTGTGAATGCTGTAACAGAGTCAGTCTCCCTATGCTCTCAAACTACTTCAATATATCTAAGCTTATTTTGCAATAAACCAAAATATATATATTTTTCAAGTTTTCAAGTTTTCAATTTGATTATGTAATTCACAATGTTACATATTCGTTCACTAAAGCCGTTGGGTACACAGTCTTGTATCTTTGTCTTTTTTCAAATTATTATATTTTTTTTTGCTTTAAATCAAAGTTTGTAATGCTGAGATTCACCTGGTTCAGGGGTAGGCAAGTTCGGTCCTAGAGAGCCGCAGTCCTGCAGAGTTCAGCTCCAACTCTGAAAAAAAAAACTCACCTGTCTATAGCCTTAGTAATCCTGAAGACATTGATTAGCTTGTTCAGGTGTGTCTGATTAGGGTTGGAGCTGAACTCTGCAGGACTGCGGCTCTCTAGGACCGAACTTGCCTACCCCTGATTGGTTTAGTTCATGGCTTATAACTCTTTAAAGAAGACTTTTCTTAAAATCCCAATGGAAAAAAAATACTTCTGGAACCAAGGCTGCTGAAAAAGTGCACTCTATTAGGCACATTAAGAAAACAACTTCACCAGTATGTATTTCATTTCAAACACATCTGTGAAATTAAAAGTTATCAAAGAACCATTTCTGTTCTTGTTTTGATCTAAACAAAAGTAATCCAGCTATATCTGTACTAGATCTGTGTCAGGGTAAAAGCACACATCGTTCTTTTCCTCTTTTTCCATTAACATACTGGACAGAAGTCTGTCAGTGTGATCAATCAGCACCTTGATTACAGCCCAAAATGTCTCCTCAGTCTGGTCCACCATTATCCGTGTCATTTCACTGCCCCCGAATCTCATCTCGTTTCATCCAACAGCTGCTGTACACATCTCTGCACCTCTCCACTTCACAGAAACAAAATCACAATACCTGTCTTATCACTAGAGACCTCCCCAGGGGGAAAACACGGCCTCACTGGCTTGATCTTCAGCCAGTGTAAGTTTACATCTGTCAATAGCGTTTTATGGACTTGTCTTTGATTGGATATCGGAGATGAATGAATGGTGAGATGCTGTGAGCCTGCAGAGCGTCGGCGAGCTCACGTTAAGCTGTCAGGTGAATTGTGTTTGGAAGCGAGGGAAGTCTTGCAGGGATTTCCGTGGTAACTGTAGAGGACCGCAGTTGTACTTAGACGGAAATATCCGTGGTTACGGTAACCGTGGAGATGGGTGAAAAGGAGGACTCGGCTTCCTGTGGAAACTCATGGCTGATTAGAACAGGATGCCAGTGAGTGCTACACTTTCTGTGTTAACGTTTCCTCTTAATATGCTAACATTTCCGGCTTGTTGTTAAAAAACGTTTCTGTTTTTAGAGCTTCTTCATAGCCACAATGGATCATAGAAACACTCTCTTCCTTTTTTCCTCCTTCTCCTCCTTTTTCCATTGCTCCTTCACTACCACTTGACCTCAGCTGCGTAACTATAAGGTGGCGTTCACACAGAATGCATTTTTGCATTTCTCTGCATTGTTTTTATCGTTTTTCTACATAAACGTGCTAGACGAACACGTTTGACCGTTGCGCTAAAGTTTTCTCTTCTTCTGCAACATCACATGCAAAAAAGACTGTTCTTAAAACATGGTGCTCAAGTTAAAGGATTAGTTCACTCCAGAATCAAAATTTCCCTCGAAAAGAAATTAATGTTTTTGAGGAAAACATTCCAGGATTTTTCTCTATATAGTGGACTTCAACGGGGACCAATGGGTTGAAGATCCAAATTGTAGTTTCAATGCAGCTTCAAAGAAGCAGAAGTACCGACCCAGGGTTTATAAAGTGAACATGCAAAGATCAAGTCAAATGCCCTTTACAAAAAAAAAAAAAAGGTAAAACAACTATGTCAGACAATTCTGAAGTTGGAGGAGAAAATGAGAAGGTGTTTTTGACCCTACCCTACCTTCCGCCTATAAATTATCAGGAAATTTTAATTCGGCGATGGACTAATCTTTTAATGTGGAAGCCTATTTCAGCCACATTATAAAAAAAAAAAAGCTTTGGTAAATCATAATTACAACATAAGAAGTCATAATTATGATATAGTAAGAGTCTAAATTATAACATCAATGTCAAAATGATGAGCTAAAATTACTTGTTATAATAGTATTTTTTCATAATTTTAACTGTCAATTTTGACAAATTTCATCTCATACTTGCGACTTATGTCCTAATTTTAACTTTTCATCTCATATTCATGACTTTGCAATAATTTTAGCTTATGTCAATGTAGACTTTGTGTCACAATTATGACTTTTTATCTAATAATTTTGACAATTTTATGACTTTTTAATAATTTTCTATGAATTTTAACTGTCAAAATTTCAGCTTTTTATCTCATAATTATGGCAGAATGTCCAAATTTTGATTTTTATCTTTTAATTATGATTTTCCAAAGCATGATTTTTTTTTTATGTTGCAGAAATGGGATTCCATAAGAAGTTTAACTTTTAAAAAGTGTGTCTTTAGACATTTTTTTTTATTATTCCACTGCCCAGCATCCCATTTATAAACACAAAAATGTGTTCTGTGTGAACGGCCCCTAAAATATCAATAGCTCTGTGCGAGACTGGGTGGGCTGCAGTATATGGGTCGGAATGTCTGAGCGCCTGTGGGGTCCCATGTGCTTCCCGTTTCTCCAGCTGACCCCGAGCACCCAAACTACGTCTGAGGTCTTATGTAAATTAGCGTGGCCTTTATCAATAGCGAGCAAGTCTAACCGCTGGGGAGCCGAGGGAGAAGGGAGCAATGTAATCTCTTTCAAACACCAGCCTATGATCTCGTTAAAGACTAATTGATGTTCTGTGTTAACGAGCTTTACCTTAATTACTCACATTTAAGTGAACGGGGGATACTGAGAGGAGAGTTGGATGCAGTTTTGGGCACGCTGGACTCATCAACACAGCTATGCAAACAAAAAATAAGAGAGAGGGAAGTAATCAGATGAAGAAACTGATACAGAAATGCTGAAGAGAGGGATCCAGCAGAAAAAGGTGTTAAAAAAGCAGCAACACTCTATAGAGTCTGAAAGCCCAAGGGAGGGAACGATAGAGAGGATAGAGAGCAAAGGTAAAGGAGAAGATAAAGAATCAATCTGCTGAAACAGAAGAGGAGAAAGAGGAAAAGAGAAATGCAAACGTTGATTCAAGCTGCTCTCATCTCTCTGTCTGAGCCCTCCAACCATGTTCAGTCTCAGATATTCAATTCCTCTTTTCGCTTTCTTCCTCTTCTTCATTTCCTCCTCTCACTCCCTCGTTCTGTTTGCACTGTATTTCTCTTTTCCTCATCCTTCACTGTATTTCTATGTCTATGAGACTTCTCCTCCCCATCCAGTTTCAACTGTATCCACACCTCTGCTGTGTCCTCCTCTTCAGTGCATTATAGTCTCTCACCTTCTTTCATTCTATACTCTTTCATTCTTTCACTCTCCTTCCTTCTTTATAAGTGCACTCCCCCTCCCTCTACAGTAAAGCCTGGAAAGCAGCTGTAAGACAGACCGCTGGAGTGAAGCTATATTGACACTGAAGGCAACACATTAACATTACTGTGCGCATTATAGTACTGCAGTGTGTGAGTGTGTGTGCAGTCCTTGGTGATTTGCGTGCCCAGTATCCACAACATGCCTTGTTCAATAAATTTGCTTTTTTGGAGGTCATAATCTTTCCTCACCTCTCTCTTTTCACCTGCGAGACCACATATGTATCTATCTCAGAGGATGTGAAAATCGTACAGCGCGAAGCTTACGAATAGGTCACATTTCACAACATGCCGTTAGTGCACTAACACATATAATTTAAGAAAAATGTATGATATATGCCCGGACTGATCTAAGGCCTGTCTTGGTGGACATTAAGACCTCACATTCCCTCTGCAGGACTCCAGGCTCCATCATAACAGCTTTAATAAGTTTGGTGCAAGCAGGGAGTAAAACTTATTACGGAATATGAAGCAGAAGCCCCACATAAATGATTTTACTTCATCTAAACGCCAACGGTTTGATTCATATCGCAGGAGGAAAACTGTGGGCCTATGATGGGTTCATATGAAATTAACATAATGAGCCCTGCTCATAAATCTCACTGATTTCTTACCCAACTATTAAAAAAGCAAATGGCCAGACTTTGAGAAATGACAGCAATTGGTGTATCTAGATATTTCAAGTCTCCTTCTCATTTAAATGTTTATAAATACAAAAAAATGACTGGAAAATGAACAAGCTATGCTATTTAAATAAGCTCGCATGGCACTGAAACACCAAGAGCATCAAACACACATGCACTACGAGACACTGATAACTGCTCAGGAAAATTGATAAATCCGCAGTTTACATCCACAACTGGAGACGAGCAGCCTGACAGCGCGGCACAGCGACGCGATCATTAGCCGCACCGAAGCAGCATTTTAAACACGTTTTAGTATTCAGCCGCTTCACAGTTGTTGTTTTTATGAAAATCACTAATTGTGCCCGCAGACTGCGCGTGTCTCCGTGCCGTTTCCAGGCGCGTGCGTGCGAGCGTGCGTCTTCGCGTGTTGTTGTAACCTCTGCGCGTGTATATCTGTGCAGAGAGTGCAAGAAAAGTCGAAGTATGTGCCGTTTCGCTGAGGAACAAGTGGGCTTGTAAGCACTGGCATATGTGCGCGCGTGCAGCAATGACAGAAGGGTCAAACCCCCGCGCGCGCCGGCCGTATCCATCTCTCTATCGCGTGCCATCCATCTTTTCCACATATAGCGCATCAAAGTCCCCTCACCCGGAGCCGGCGGTGCACTGTCAGTGCCATGTCTCCTCGCTCCACGCAGTCAAGCCCGTGCAGAAACACAGCAGCATTCATTAAACTGTTACTTACTGTGTTTTTCACGCGCCTGTCCCCCCTCTCTCCTTTCGGCCCTCCATTCTCTTCACATCATTCCCTCGAGGTATCCTTTTTGCGGCTTCTCCGGGGAAAATACACCTAGAAATATATATATTCTACATGTATTCAATTTTCGCGAGCTCTCTCTCTCTCTCTCCACCTATCTCCCGCTCCCTCCTCCCTCTCTCTCTCTCTCTCTCTCTCGCTCCCTCTCTCTTTCTCCGCTCTTTTGTTAAAATTCAGTATATGCGCCTCGTCACCTAGCAACCGTCAACCGTCAACCTCCCTCTCGCGCGCGCGCGCCGGCCGACTCTCTCTCCCGCGCTCTCTCTCCATCACTAGCGACACGTGTTGAATGCTAA
>NW_015627245.1:0-4373 GCF_001515625.1 Sinocyclocheilus rhinocerous
ATGGTTTCAGTTAACAATAAGAACCCCGATTTCCATTCTACACAACTCAATTCTCATTCGCATATGGGCATATTCAAATACATATTAAAAATATTCAGATGCGAATCATGACTACTTTTATTGATCTTCATATCCACACAAAGAGAAGAACAGATTGGAAATTCTGCTAAACATCTTCATTTGTGTTCTGAGGAGGAAAGAGCATCACACAGGTTTGGAATGACATGAAGGTGAGTAAATGATGACAGACATCTTTAGTTGAACTATCCCTTGAAGAGTAAATATATCAGTCATACTTGTGAGTCATTATGTGAGTGTTCATACATGTAATCACAGCACAGACTCGCCAGCCCAGAGCACCACACATGTGAAAACGCATAACACGCTCGTACTTCTACTGACCTCAGTGAAAACGCCTGCGATCCCGGCTTGGCACGAGCCGTGTTCTTCCCCATAGGTCTTCTTATGGTCTGTGAGAGTGAGTAGGGGGACAGAGAGAGAGACAGAGAGAGAGAGAGGAAGGAAAAAAAACAACAGACCACAAATGATTTCGCTGTGAGCCTGAGCCAGCATTTACTGGAGTTCTTCCGACATTCCATATGGAGTTAGTCAAAGTCCCACCTCCATCCAAGAGGAATCTGGGGGCCGAGAGACAGACTGAGAACGACCTAGCAGCTCTCGCTCAGGAGGGCTTTGAGAACGGGGGGATCGCTGTGCTCTCCGCTTACAGAAAATATTAGGCTTGGATCCCCCCATAATGCACTGCACACACATAGAAGGCCCCCGATGGCAACTCACTGGAGTCGGGAAAAGATATGGAAGGAAATATATAACTCGGGAGCTGGACACAGAAACTAATTCTGATCAAGAATTCATGCAATTCCCTCCTTCGCTCTTTCCACAGCAAATCAAAACATCTTGTCAAATACGAGGAATCCTACTGGGATGATGAAATTCGATGCTGATGGAGGTGTTGAATTTAATATACTACAATAACATCTGTCAGAAGTATAATACGTGATGGGGGGAGCGATAAACAGCGAGCGTGAGCCAGTTCTGATATTGACAGGTGTTGATTGGCACCAGAAACAAGTTTTTGTGCATCTGTGGCATGTCGTCGATTACCACAGATAATAGTTTTGACTCATTTCACAGTTTGTAAAGATAAGAAAAAATTGTTTTTGCCATAATGCACTTTGGGGTAAAGCACTGCACTGGGATGGAAATTAAAATATACACTATTTTGAAGGTATAGCCACAAGACTCAAACATAATGCACTGTAATATGAGGCTAGTGTAAGGAAATTGCTAGCTGACCTAATCTGTGCAAAATTACATTCAATATTTCTCCTATGATCAGTATGAAATCCCTAAACACTTTTGCTTGAAATGCACAAGGAAAGGAGATATTGATGAAGAAAAACTGCCTTAATAAAAAATAACTGTGAATTCTGCTATTTAAATAAATAAATGAAAAAGTTAAATTAAAACAAATAAATAAAATAAATAAATAAAAAAAGTTTAAAATATTTTCTGTGGTATATAATAATATGCCACATATTCAAGTAAAGCTGTTAAATTTTAAACACAGAATAAACAAACAAACAAACAAACAAATAAATAAATAAATGGAAAGTTAAAACTTTTTTGTGGTATATAATATTATGTCACAAATTAAAGAAAATAATATTATGAACCTGGAACATTCTTTTAATTCTAAATAAATAAATAAATAAATGAGAAAGTAGATTTTTTTTGTGTGTGTGGTGTATAATATTATGCCACACATTCAGGTAAAATTGTTGAACCTGGAACATTCTTATAAATAAATAAATAAAGGAGAAGTTGAAATTGTTTTCTGTGGTATATATTATTTTGCCACAAATTCAGGTAAAGCTGATAAAATTATAACCCTGGAACTGTCCTTTAACAATGAGTATGTTTTGTGATCTCTCAGTATCATAAAGTTATTATTATTATTATTATTATTTCTTTTTCTTTTTTTTGAGGGGGGGTGCTTGGTGAATTCACACCAGATTCTTAATCAAATGGATTTTTAAAATATAGTAGACCTAAAGTAGGTTGGTAGCATGGTGACATAATGGTCTTTTAGACATGCACTGTGGTCATAATGTTTGCTGAATAAAGGCTAAACCGTCCTTTATCTTGATGTGCAAAGAGTCAAATATTTAACCATCATAACCCCAGATGTGTCCTCCAAACTCCCAGATGCTGTGCCCTGCCTGACGGGTCATATTTCTCTCCAGCGTGCTGCTTCTTTCTGATTCTGGAGGTGCCAGTGCTTTGATGCCAGAAAACATCAGTCTGAGGTTTTGGAGGAAGTTCAGGGCGCCATAACTCATTGTGAAGCCCATTGTGAACATGTGCCACAGTAAACAGTGTCATCTTTCCAACTTGTTCTGAGGGTTTTTAAGGCTTGGACTTGGCTGTCATTTCCATAGTCTGCTTCAGTGGAGTGTTTCCTGGACTTCTAGTTTGATGAAGACTAGAAATTCTCTAACAATAGGCCTGATTATCACTAACTACCTCACAATACATTATACAGTGTCATACATATCAAAGATTCAGTACGCACTGTAATGAATCACCGTATCATAACAGAACCACAATTTCACCGGGCATGTAGAGTGAATATGCAGGATCAGTTTCAATCTCTCACTTGACTTTAGTCCATTATGGTGCCTCATGGAAGCGGCTCTGACCACAATGAAAAACAGCGTTCTCACTTATTTAGTTGACCTGCTTTTACATTAATTGAACTGTGGTTCAATTATGGTAATTCTTGGGGTTAGAGGTTTGCTCAAATGACTAACCTTAAGTATTAGCAATAGTAGTAGTGATGTTTGCTTCAGCATTTACCACTAACACGGAAGTCGTGGCCTAATGGTTAGAGAGTCGGACTCGTAACCCAAAGGTTGCGGGATCGAGTCTCGTACCGGCAGGGATTGTAGGTGGGGGGAGTGAATGTACAGCGCTCTCTCCCACCTTCAATACCACGACTGAGGTGCCCTTGAGCAAGGCACCGAACCCCCAACTGCTCCCCGGGCGCCGCAGCAAAAATGGCTGCCCACTGCTCCGGGTGTGTGTTCACGGTGCGTGTGTGTTCACTGCTGTGTGTGTGCACTTTGAATGGGATAAATGCAGAGCACTAATTCCGAGTATGGGTCACCATACTTGGCCACATGTCACGTCACTTTCACGTCACTTTTCACTTTTTAACACCAGGGTTCTTACACCTTTTCCAAAGTAAAATTCAAGCACTTTTCAAGCACTTTCAGCGTGCATTTTCAAGATTTTCCAGCACTTTACAACTGTGGTAAAATACATGTTTACATAGGCCTACTTGAGTTCTTCAGTTTAAATCAGATTTTATTGTGCTATTAAAAAAAAAACCCCGCGCCGCATTTTGACATTGTTTTGTTTGTTTATTCAATGAAATCATAACCTTATGAAGTTTAATCGTCACATTAAGACATATGATTCTTGCCTTTCTGTCCTCAAGTTTTAAGCCCTCTTGAAATTATAATAAAGTCTTTTCTTATACCGTTTAAGGCATTTAAGTCTTTTTATGTCCTTAAATTTGAAGTAACAATGACGATTAATGTCGATTACGCTTTTGTGTGGGGGAAACGACACTTCATATTCATGACATTCTTCACATTGGTTATTTTAGTAGTATGAAAAACAAAATGGTTATTCAATTTGGGATTAAAACACAGAAAACGAGCAACAAACCTTCCCCAGCTCTCAAATGGATGATTTCAGTCTAGCACGAGCCCAATGAATCTCGCTGTCTAAACCGCAAAATGAATTTCTTGTTTACATCCTTTCTGCATTATTGTTTATGATGACAATATTCGAGAGAGTGCAGAATGCTACATTAAAATTCTTTAGCTTTAATTATTTTTTTATTTCACTTTTATTTGTATTTCAACCAACAATGCAAAAAATGACCAATGAAAGTCAATGAAAAATGACTTACTAAGTACAGGTGCATCTCAATAAATTAGAATGTCGTGGAAAAGTTCATTTATTTCAGTAATTCAACTCAAATTGTGAAACTCGTGTATTAAATAAATTCAATGCACACAGACTGAAGTAGTTTAAGTCTTTGGTTCTTTTAATTCTGATGATTTTGGCTCACATTTAACAAAAACCCACCAATTCACAACAAATGAGGCACCTGTATATTTGTCTTGTTTTCCAAATTTCTAAACATTCTTAAATCAAGATACATTCACTTGAGAAGCAAAATTACGACATTAAGTCTTGTTTATAAAATATAGTCTTGTTGTAAATAAATATACTGTATATACAGTAGTCAACATTTGAAGTGGATCAAAACCTTTCAT
>NW_015627245.1:4972-6597 GCF_001515625.1 Sinocyclocheilus rhinocerous
ATATATATATATATACACACACACACATTTATAAAATATTATATTATTAAATACTCTAATAGTTCATTAATAATCCTGAAAGATAACTGAGATCGTCAGTTCGTAAAGAGCATGTCATACCTTCATAACACGGTATGAGAGGCTGTGACTTGCCCTGCAGAGTGGCTGGGATGACGGAGCAGTATCCGTGAGGGAGGATATACTCCGATTCATAGTATACATTCTTCCAGCGGTGAGCGCAGGCCTGCAGACAATACAAGAAAAAGATGAAGAGTGAGAGACAAGGGCTATAGAAGTCAGTCAGGGTAGATGCTGGGATACTTAATTTAACAGGAATGCCAGGTATGAGGTAAAAGACAGTACAATTACAACCCATTAAACAGACTCTACATTCCTTGCAGCCTCAGGTGTTTAGCATGACAAAGGTATATATAGCACACACATCAGGTCTGAAATTGCGTCATCTTCATCAGCTTGCATAGTAATTGCACCAAGAAACAAACAGGATATTACACAGACAAAGCTTCTTCTCTTTATCCCAGTGCCAAATTAACTTCTGAGGCAAAACCAGAGCACTCAGCACAGAGCCAAGTCTGGAAACGTCTGTGGATCTAATATGTCCACTGAGAGAGGGTTGGTGGTTTTAGAAAGCTGAGCATCTTCATTCAAACAGCTCTGATCTCTGGAACAACAGAAGCGCTCAAGGTTGTGAAGGCAGCCAGAGAGCAGAGAGACACTGAGAGAGAGAGAGAGAGAGAAAGCAGAAAGGTCATAGACAGAGGATAATAACAAAAGTAGAGCTGCATCTCCTGACGGAAATCACTGAAGGAAGTTCTTGCAAGGCAGAATAGTGTTAAAGTTTCAGTTAGGCTTATTAGTTTGTTACAGAAACGCAAAGAGTCTATGCATTAATAATTCTATCTTAATGTTCTCCTGATTTTGACATACTTTTCCTCAAGATTTTAACATAACACTTTTTATGCTGATCTTGATTTATTTGTTGAATGGGGAAAAATGCTAGGGATGCAAACATCTGGTATTAATCAAAATATCCCAATGTACATATAAAGTACAAAAAAAGAAAAAAAAAATCACAAATGTACAAAATACTGATTAAATAAAAAAACACAAATGTATATAAAATATAAAACATACATAAAAACATAAAATACTGATTAAATAAGTCATTAAATAAAAACACAATATATGTACATATTCATTCATAATGCACATAGAAATTGATTTTGTTACCTCCCGACTAAGACAAAATGAGAAAAAAAATAACTTTTAGGATCTTAAAGGGGTCATATGATGCGATTTCAATTTTTCCTTTCTCTTTGGAGTGTTACAAGCTCTTGGTGCATAAAGAAGATCTGTAAAGTTGCAAAGACTAAAGTCTCAAATCCAAAGAGATATTCTTTATAAAAGTTCAGAGTCAGCCACACCTACCTAAAACGGCTCGTTCTAACACACCCCACATGTCTACGTCACGATGTGAGAAGATTTGCATAACGCCGCCCAAACGTTCACGCAAAGAAAGAAGGCGTAACTTAAAAATATTTGGCTGCACAACTGTTGATAATTCTAATAATAAATCAGCATATTAGAATGATTTCTGAAGATCA
>NW_015627245.1:8212-29935 GCF_001515625.1 Sinocyclocheilus rhinocerous
TAACTTTAAACCGCATAAACACATTTCATTACACCAAATACACAAAATAATGTTCTTTTTAGCTGCATCATATGACCCCTTTAAAAAAAACCTTCAGAAAATAATAAGTCACAAGAGAACAAGCCAAATAATAATAATAATAATAATAATAATAATGCAATTAAAAAAAAAAAAATCACAAAATTATAAAATACTGATTAAATAAAAAAAATGAAAAACAATATTTTATAGAAATGGATTTTGTTACCTTCTGACCAAGACAAAATAAATAAATAAATAAATAAAATAATAATAATAATTTTAGGACCTTTTAAGGGAAAAAACCTTAGAAAATCATATGTCACAATGATAAGATACCAAGCCCAATAAATAAATAACGCATGAGCTCTAATGGCATGTGTTTTTTCTTCTAAGTGAATAAAATGCCACATCAGAGCTGTTTTTCTGCACTCATGACACACATCTTGTTTTCTGTGCATTAGAGACTGTAGACGCAAGAATAAAACCCAATTGCAATTAGATATGTAAATATTGCAATAACATCGCTACTCTCGGTTAGATATGCATTAATATTCATCCCCGTAGCACAAACTGTTTACACATCAAAGTATAATACATTGGTTTATGTGTTTCTATGAGAAATAGAAATAGTGGTACTTGTCTCAGCAAACACCATTAACAAAAAAGAAGCACACAAGACCGAATTCAACTTTAATCAAGTCATTATACCCTAGGAAAAAATATGGAAATGATCAAGCAACAAACCAAAACCTTTCTGTTTTGCTCATTAATAGAGTCCCATAATCATATGCCACAAACTTTCCTTTCCCTATTTTATCAAATCCCTCATCGAGGAGCTCAGGACTGTGGAGAAACCAAATTCCCTCCAAAACAGTTCAGCTTCCTGTTTCTCCACTTCCAACAGCGCTTACACAGTCCATTGAGATAAACAACCAAGTTAAAGATATTACAGCCACACAGATTCATATGAACACACACATGATGTCAGATGACTATCTGGCAGTAGTTTGTTTTGTTGAGAAACACTGCTAGTCTGTTTGACTGTGTCAGAGCCTAGAGCAATCCGCTCAACTGTGCTGGCAGCATCATCTAAACTCATTCGATAACCATCTCAGCTGAACGTCAATAAAACAACCTCAGCCTAATGACAACCAAAGGAACAAACTCCAACTTATTCCCTGGCAGCCAGTGTTGAGAAACACACAGGACATACGTAATGAAACACGTAATGCTCAACTAAATCAGGAACGAGTTTGAGAGGATCTGAGTCATCGCGGATCACGGGCTAATCATGTTCCTGCTCATGCTGAGAGCTGATTGGTTGAGTGAAGGCTGCCACATCTGCACAACAGCTCTCTTACATGCCTTACATATAAACGTGAATCTCTTCAAATACAGCTATTTGTTGCGGTGGGACACGCACTCACACTGTAAACACATACATCTAAAAACAACATGTTGAAGTGCTTTCAGGTTATACAGAAAATATGTTTTGTATAACAACAGCTTTCATTGCAAATCTATGGAAGCTCGTTTTCGCCATAAAAGGCAATTGGGACTTTTTATATTACAATTCTGAAAAAGTGTCAAAATTGCGAAATATGGAGAAAAAAAGTCAGAATTGTGAAATAAAAAAATAAATAAAAAATGATTCCGTGGCAGAAACAGGCTTCCATAATAAAAGATAACAAAAAGTTAGAATTGCAAGATGGAAACCCAGACTTATTTTCTTGCAATTGATGAGTTAATATCTACGGAGCCCCTCACAAGGCATGCAGGAAAAAAATAGTAGGCTAAATCGTGTGCACGATTTACTATTTCGTTCCCTCGATTTATAAATTGTGCGCACAATTTACTAATTCGTTCCCTCGATTTGCTTAATCGTGCACACGATTTATAAATCGAGAGAATGAAATAGTAATCGTGTGCACGTTTTAGTACATCGAGGGAACGAATTAGTAAATCGTGCGCACAATTTATAAATCGAGGGAACAAAATAGTAATCGTGTGCACGTTTTAGTACATCGAGGGAACGAATTAGTAAATCGTGGGCACAATTTATTAATTTTTTTCTTGCATGTCATGTGCAGGGCTCCGTAAGATTCAATTCATCACTCATTAAATGCTTATTTTTGCTTACTTTTTCCAGAGAAAGCGTGAGGTTGGGACGATTAAGTAAAGTCTGTAGGTAAAGTAAAATAAGCCTGAGTGAGGGATTTTAAACTCTTGAAATTTTACATTTTAATTAATTAATTTTAAATATTAATTTTAAACTCTTTAAAGGACTGCGAAAGGTTTCTTACTAATGCAAGATAGGATAAATAACCTGCTGTCTGATATCACAGATGATTATGCTTAATAAACTGAGAGAATTTATTAAGCATAATCATCATTGTGAAGCCCTACTGCAAGCAACATAATATCCATCTGTTATTGCAACCATTTTGTGCACATGTTTTTTGACATGCTTTTTCATGACACTGTGCTGTTTAATAAACCCGCATCTGACAAGGCCAGGAAAATGTAACGGGAGCAACAGGTTTTGCAGTCACATATTTCTAATGAGGTTGAAATTTTGTGCCCATCCTTCCCAAAATATACAAAACTGATTGAGATGTGCTTGTAGATTTCCACATGCTACATCTACAGAGCCAGACTATCTATCAGATCCAACTGAGGCGGCAGGCCAAACTGAAGTCACATCTATGTAAAGACTCATTTTTCTTGCATGTCATGTGCGGGGCTCCGTAAATATCCCTAATTTCATGAGAAATTCTGACTTATCTCACAATTCTGACTTTTTCCTCACAATTCTGTGCTATGTCTCGCAATTTTAAAAGTCTGAATTGTGGGTTAAAAAGTCACAATTACCTGTCTTACTTTTTTTAGCAGAAACAGGCTTCCATAGACATTAATCACTAAAAATGCAGTAAAAACAGTATTATTTTGAAATATTATTGCAATTTAAAATAACTCTCCTTCAGAAAATATTCTAATATGCTGATTAGGTATGTGCAACAGTGATCGAGTACTCGGCCGTGACAGCGACGATCGATCATGAAAACGATGATCGTGGAAAGTTTTTTTTCTGATTGGTTATAGAAGCACCCTGCATGCGGTCCAAAGTATAGACGTGAGAAGAGACAGAAGCATGGCTTCGAAGTCACGTAGTGATGTCTGGGTTAGCTACATACATATCTGATTAATCTAATATAGGATGCACTGGGATATTAACATTCATTAACATGCTGAATGCGCTGCAGTGTTTAGTTTCATGCTCAAATGCAATGCCAGATATTGACTGAGTTATTTGAGACGGTCATATTGCTTTTAGATGTTTCTTTTTTTTAAATACTGATGTTATAATAATGCAGTAGGGATGTAACGATAACCGGTTTGACGATAAATCGTGATAAAATACCCCACGGTTAGTATTACCGTTTCATATTTTAATTATCACTATAACCGTATTCGATTACTGCGATTTGAACAACTGAGGATAAATAAATACTGTCCAGCACAGGGCTCCAGAGTGTGACCAAATGGGCGCATTTTGCGATAATTTTTTCAGCCGGTGCGACAAAATTTTGTGTGCAGTCGCACTGGCGCAACCACCGCATTGTTTAACTCATAAGCGCTGCATTTCTGTTGCATATGAGAAACATCAAACGGCAAACGAAACTGAAAACATAACAAAACCGCGCAACTCGTTTGAGCTGCCCAGCGCTTCGAGTGTAGAGCCTGGTTTATACTCGCCGCGTCAGGAGCGCGAAGCTGCGTGCAGCAAAAATGACGCGAATATTGAGGAAACGTTGGATGGGTTTCATGCTAAAGTAAACTAAAAGACCGCTTCTTAAACCAGAGGTGAACATGTTGGTATTCTTGTGGGACAAAAACATGCAAGCACTGTCACTTCTGCTAATTCACGCCTACACGCTAGGTGGCGCAGACCAACAATGCATTTTTTCCTTATGTAGCATATATATCTCTTATATGGCTTTTGCATTGTTCGCTGCTCAATATACAGCATTAAATTAAGATAAACAACTTTTGGTTCTTCATTATAAACATAAACTATCCATAATGCTTACAAGAACACATCTGAAAATATAATTAGGCTAGAGTTACAAATAGCATCAAGCTACATTTCAAAACGCATGTAATTATTAATGTTTTTGCTCAAACCCCACTTTAAACCATCATCGAGTGCTTGTAATAACTTCCGATTGTGATCTAAAATGGATTTTGATTCTATAATAGGTAGACATGTACTCTTTGTATGTTTCATAATAGACTGAACGCTACCTGCTTGTCATAATCATCCTTTATTGTTATAAAAATACCGTGAGCTGCATAAAAACATACAGAAAATATATCTTCATAATCATATGTCTATTTGTTTTCATATTTCACGTGTAGAAAATGTTTCTCTATTTTTTTTATATACAGAAGGGCAAGAGATGATGGATGGTGCTCTCCAGATCACATAATTCAGTGGAGAATTAATAGAAATGGTATTCTGTATAAAGAACGTGAGAATAAATCTGTTCTCAAATACCAACGATAACAAGAACTCAGAATCCACTTTCTTCTCTCTACCGGGATACACTTCTTCGGTGTTTGTTTACAATGGTTTTCAAATAGCGTCACCATTCTCACCCTTTTGTGCGACAGCAGCTGCTCCGGGCACGTGATCTAAGCTCAAATCTGATTGGACGGCCCGTTTCATCGCGGAGCAATGGGGAAAAAAATCGACACACAAAACGAAAGGAAAAATCTTCGCTTTTTCACGCCGCAAATGATTGCGCCTAGTGTGAATAGCTCCATTAGGGATCTATTGGTTCGATTCAAAAGCGTCATCGCGCCAAACATTCGCGCCGATTTTCGCATTCAGTGTGAAAAGCCCTTTATAATGAGAACTTTATAGAAATCTATAGTTAATTCTCCTTGAGAATTTTAATGATCAAAATCTAACAGTGTTATAATCAGTTCATGTTTTCATGTCATTTGTATTTTTTTAATATTCATTTTCATAACAGTCTTAAGATATTTTCATTATCTCCATTACGGCCAACCCCCCCCCCAGCATTTATTTGAAATAGAAATCTTTGTAACATTATAAATGTTTTTACTGTCTCTTTTGATCAGTTTACTGAGCTCAAATGGTAGCGTACATAAAGCTTATGGTGCAAAATATCGAAAAACCCAATGTCACCTCTGTGGTGAAATACACTATAAAAACAAATAGTTCTATCTCTAAAATCTGATTGCATGAGCCACATCGCCACATTGGTGTGCCACATCTCCTGCCAAACTCGTGTTTGTGTTGGCATCTCCCTCGCACACGCCCGAATGCCCATATGTTTAATCCGGTTCTGACCTGTAAATACTAATCTACAAACCAAATTACCATCATTACAGCTCAACCTCTTTGATTTGAACATATCAGCGCTGTAAGTGTCCTTGCCTCTGATCAGACCACCCTGATCCTGCCTTCCTGTAAGACGCCCATCAAAACCCAGAGAAGCTCAAGGCTTCAACCCCCACGGCAGCTGAGAAGTAACGAGGAGTTCGACCTCGAGTCGGACCACCACGACACAATTCAAGTCTGAAGAAACCAAGAAACCCAGTAGACTGATGCTGATGTCTTGTTTGACTTGTTTGTCCAGTTAAAGTGTCTATTCTGGAGCTTCAGTTTGTCATCATGAGAAAATGACCCTCACTTCCAATGCTTTCTCTTGATGTACAGAACAGCTGGAGTTTAACAATGCGGTTGTCGTGAAACATTCTATAACAATGATGGCTTCAAAATTTCTGCCCATGTTTTACAAGTCGATGTGGTTTGTGTTAATCAATTGCTGAGATGGTTGAAAATTCAGCCGTTAAAGGTCGTTAAGAACAAAAATTGTGGAACAACAGATGAAATAAAGCATGCTTGAAGCTATTATTACTAAAAAAAAAAAAGTCTATTGTACTCTCATTGGAGAAAAGCATCAGTTTCCTACTCTGATTCATGCACAAAATCACTCAAATGTTGACTCAACACATACAAATCCAGACAACATTGATCATAATTACCTATTTAACGCTGAGTCTTTCATCTTCGTGTTTTATGTAAACTTTGAACAGGTTTCCTTTCTAATCTGCTTCCTCAAAGTAAATGTTCTGTGCAATATTAAGTGCTGCAAAAATAAGCCCTAAAACCAAGAAACAAGTTCATATTTTTGCACTTCTGGTTCCATCTTCCCAGAGTCAACAGGTTTTTTGAATGGGTTTTTGGTTAAATGCCTGAAATAAGGTCTGTATTTAACACAAGCTCTTAATATGCTCACATTTTATTCTAAAACATAAAATACCTCAGTACTACACCACTTGTGATTTTTTAAGCTTTTACTTGTCTTGAAAAAGGTGAACAAGTGTCTAAACGGGACTACAGAGGTTGTCGGTGATGCTAAACATTGTCACACTGAAACTCATCTACTCACTGGTACCTTTTACAGCCTTGTAAGTATCCCAACTTGTATATTTTAAAAAAAGGATTGAAAGATTTGTCAGAAGCTTAGTTGTGCAACCTTGTTAATAGCCTAACTTCAGGTTTTTACTTCTGGAGATTGTATTTAGACCTCAAAATTCTATGCCATGCATGGTGCAAGAAATCGCAGGGAACAAGGTACGTCTTGACTCATTAGTGTTGCCAGATCTTGCAATAAAAAAAACAGCAATTAAGAACAAGCCAATAATAAACATAAATCCAAACGCAATACCTTGGAAATAAGCCACATACCATAATATCACAACCTGGACCTGCCTACTTTATTAACTCCATAAACTGGATCGCTTCACCCAACAACAAACCCAAAGATGTTTAATAAGCATTTTATAAGCATTGCTTATAATATGTGGACATGGCAACCCTTCAAGAGCACGCACTGCAAAGCGACCTTCCAAACATAAACCAAACTGTAATTTAGGGGATGCACTCCCACATTTAAATGCGGTTGTCACACCTGAAACTTTACAGTGCATAAACTTTTGCTGGCCACAGAGTTAATTTTCTGTAAAAACCAATCCAATCTAACCATTCCAAACCAGAATTCAAGTGGTTTTTGTAAAAGGAACCATGGTGATGATGACTTCCGGGTTGGCCTACAAAATGATGTCATCCCTGTATCACTCTATAAGCCACATGGCTTCAAAAACAATTCATCCAATCAGAATTTGGAGTCACAGTTGGGAAAGATTACTTGTTTTCTGCGTTTTCTGCTTCAAAATGGAACATACCAGAATTTTGCCATTGGGTTTGTCCTGTCGAGCCAGACTGACCCCCATCCACTCGTCATTTCTGTCGCCTTGACACGTCTTCCCACAGGACTCCCTCTGCTTATTTCCTAGAGTACAGAATGAGAACATTACTGTAGCCAACAGAGAGATAAA
The DNA here is from genome assembly GCF_001515625.1 of Sinocyclocheilus rhinocerous. NCBI lineage: Eukaryota > Metazoa > Chordata > Actinopteri > Cypriniformes > Cyprinidae > Sinocyclocheilus > Sinocyclocheilus rhinocerous. Next base: position 15,668 of record NW_015627245.1, read on the forward strand.
CATCCCTGTCTGTAACTAGAAACACAATAAAACCACTCCAAGACCAGGCAGCCTGAAACAAAAGTCAGACAGTCAATGTTTGAGACCGTTTAATATGCTTGAATACAGACAATACTGCTTTGTGTTGGTAAGATAAGTACACAAAATATTTGCAATGTAAAACTCATGTGTATCAAATGCAAATATAAACTTCAGTGTTCACAATACTGATGGGCAACTGCTCTACATGGATAATCAAAGTCTAGAAGCTCTATTTTTATTTCTATTGGCCCAATCAAGTTCCAATCCCACAATGTAGTAGTAAAAAGATGCGAGCAACCTCTTAAATCCTGGTTAATTAACTTTCCTAATATGATCATCAAAGCCATGCAAAACACATCTAGACTTCTTCTTGTGCATATTTCTCTATACAAAAAAGTACCATGATATACCAAAAGGTACCATTGTCATAAATAGCATGGTACATTAATCTGGTGATCATTCAGTACCATGTAGTCAAGCCATGTCACATTTATTTATATAGCACAGGGGTGGCGAACGTCGGTCCTGGAGAGCCGCAGCCCTGCAGAGTTTTGCTTCAACCCTAATGAAACACACCTGAACAAGCTAATCAAGGTCTGAAGGGTTACTAGAAAGCTGCAGGCAGGCATAACATTGGTGACCTCGGAAAATATAAACCATGAGATATCAGCTTCTTGAATCAGACATGATCTATTTTGGAGGTATTCTATTGTCTATTTTGGGTATTTAACTGAGCAAAAATGGAGGATTTACGAGCAAGGCGTGTTATTCCTGCAGGGAGTTTATCTAAGCATAAGGGTAGGCTTTAATGTTTATCTATGAGCGTTGAGCTACAGCGGCCCTCTGAGGGGCAAACTGTGATTGTCCACAGGAAAAAGAGTGATGGCTCCCGAGACAGCGGCTGTTTTCTTTGGCTCTGGTTCTTTTCTCCTCCTTCTCAGCAGACTGACAGCATCAGCATAAAGACTTAAGTCTGCATAATGCCCAACTGAACTGGGATTCCTATTCTACTCCCACCCAGATTTGACTGAATGAATCAATGCATAACCAGAAATCTTCACACCAGCCCAAAAACTAGTAAGTTGTCTTGCAGTCTACTGCCTACGAAGACAACATCCTTACTCTCTTGGAACCTCAAGAGTGATTTGGAATGCCGTACAAGTCTCAAACAAATAATGCACTAGACTCGACTAGTCTGATTTTAAGAACAAAACACTAATAGGCAAAAGATAAAGCATACAGAGCACACAAATATTGGGTAAACAGCTTGTTGTTTATTAGATGTAATTATTTTTATCAATACTTATATAAGTACACTACCATTCAATAAATTGGTGTCAGTAAGATTTTTTAAGTCTCTTTTGCTCACCAAGGCTGCATTTATTTAATCGATAAATACAGTAAAAACAGCAAAATTGTGAAATATTCTTCAAATTTTAAATAATGGTTCTCTATTTGAATATATTTAAAAAATATAATTTGTTTCTGTGAAACAAAACTGAATTTTCAGCATCATTACTCCAGTCTTCAGTATCACATGATCCTTCAGAAATCATTCTAACATGCTGATTTGCTGCTCAAGAAAAATTACTTATTATTATCAATGTTGTGCTGCTTCGTTTTTGTGGAAACTGTGATGCTGTTTTTTAAGATTCTTTGATGAATAGAAAATTTAGATAAACAGCATTTATTTGAAATAGAAATCTTTTGTTACATTATGAATGTCTATACTGTCACTTTTGATCAATTTAGTGCATCCTTGCTGATTAAAACTTCTAAGAATCTTACTAAACCCAAACTTTTAAACAGCATTGTCATGTAGAATGTTTTGGTGATCCTGGTCCATCTGCAAGACAAGCACTAACCAGGAGAAACTAGCATGAACTAGGATGGAAATGCATAAGCCAGTCTTTTTTAGCAGCTATTGCACAAAGTCTATCAGGAAACAACCTTTTACCTCCTAAACAGCAGCTTGTCAAAGGTGGGACAAATGGTTCTAATCACATCTTGTTCAGGCTGTTTGAAGTTAATGCTTTTGCCCCTAAAACTGCGAAGCATCCAAAGCACACAACGACGAGCGCCAGATCTCAAGTTAGGAATGAAACACAAACTGTCAAAAACCAAGATGAAGTTTGCTTGGGATACGGACGAAACATTATTTTCAGCAATTAGCAGCATAGCACCTTCCAAAAAACACTACTTGTTGAACACAGATATATTTCATGGGGTCAAGACTGCAGGAAAACCACAAGAAGAATTCCCTTCTTAAAAATCTTGGCCATCACTTCAAATAAGAAGGCGCTAGGAATGTTCCTCAGACTATAAACAACTCATCAAATCAGCGACCCCGGTTCCCCCCGGCCATCTTCGTAACAGACGAGTTTGTTTTCGCATCTGTGTGGGTCCTGAGTGCCGCGTTCTTCTGGTTGTGAACCGCTCAGCGAGGGGATGGTAAGTAGGATGAGGTCTGGAAGCGTGTAGTGAGCGAGCGTGAGGCCGGAGTGTGCTGGTCAGTTAACGGATAACTGAAAGAAAACAAATGTGCATGCTACTTTGATCATGAAGGTCAACTAAGATGGACGGTTGATCTATTTAACACTGTTTAAACAAATCAGATCAACCGATAACAGTTCAGTCCAATGGATGGCAATAGCATGTTGCTTAGTTAGCAATGCAATGCTAACACACAAACAGTTTTAATTAGATTTCACCCAATTTCTGTACAATTTGCACTATTGTATTAAATGTAATCAACCCAAGCTCATTGTAAAAATGTGCCTCTTCTTACATTTTTGCTCCAAAAATGTACCTATACATACAATTCACTGCACTTTCCAGCTGAAATGAACACTAGTGGTAGCAAAACAATTCAATTAAATTCAAGTTTATTTGTATAGCGCTTTTCACGATACAAATCGTTGCAAAGCAGCTTTACAGAAAATTAAGTTTCTACAATATATTTGGTAGTAGCTTATCAGTGGTGACTATGTCAAATTGATGTACATATGGCAGAAATGTACGGAAAAATCGTAATCAAACAGACGGTGAACGCTATTAACAGCAATTATTATATGTTGCAATCAAACTTATAGCAAAATGTGGTAGTTCTGTAAGTTGTTTCAGGGTTGGCATCATCTGAGGTCCTCTGAGGGGTTGGCATCATCTCTTCTCAGGTGTTCTGGATCCAGACTGAAGCTTGTGTAAATCAACGGGATGTCAATCCCGTGGCAGAAACAGAGGATCAAATAGAGACATAATTAGCGTAGCTGCTGTTCCAACCAAGCAAAATTGATTTGTTTGTACAACACACCAACTACTTATCTTCCTTTTCACACAAATTTTGATTATGGGAGCGGATTATCAATAAATAAAGACTTATTTTTGGGCAGTTTATTGCACAATACTATATTAAAACACTTTTGCCATAGTACATTATTTTTAAACTAATACATTTTGACATTTGCATCTCATAAACACCTCCATATGTATATCTTTATGACGTAGTAAACTCGTTCATTAGCTCACCTGGTAAACTTGAGATGCAAAGCGTTCTGGTTCAAGTCACGTATAAAACATGAATCAAAACACTCCACAAAAGAGCTCAAAGGTTAAGTGTAGGTGGTACATTATTTTCAAATGCAATAAGCGCATTATCCCTTTAACGCCAATCAACAGACATTTCATTTCCAAACTGCTGCAATATATACAACAACCAATGTAATAAAACATTGCCAGATTCATATTCATTGGATAAAACTGAATGTGCTTTTAAAGCCATTCACTGGTCATTTCACTTAGAATGTGTCACAACATGTGCACAAAACAACATAATATAATTTTGCAGAATTGTTGCCACAGGCACGTTTTTTCCCAATGAGCCTGGGCTGAATGTAAGTATATTTATAATAAACCTTTCTCTCATCTTTTATCCCAGTTCTTCCACTGAAATAATTGCAATTGATTTGCCTTTTCCTTAAGGAACACATGCAATGCTGCCTTAGAAATTGGACAAAATGTTGGCATGAAATTGCACCTATGATGAATGGAGTTTAGGTAGTCGGCTCATTAGGTTTTGGAACAGATCTATTCGTATAGTACACTATCAAACACATCCTTCAGTGCAATAAACCCTCATCCAACAGATAATCAATTGACTTTACTACTCTAAATAAAGATTGTAATTGCTCGTCCTGAATATGGCTTTGAATGGGCTCTGTGTTGCTTAGAAGGAAATAGCATAATTACTGTATTTGATGAAGCCAAGAAACATACTAGAAAGTGGAGAATTACCTCCCATAACAACTGAGCACAAAGCATTTCACCTTACCAGTAAAGAACTTCAATGAAGGCTGTAAAAGGAGAAGAAACGATCTGCAGTACACAGCTAAAGAATTGCTCAAAATATGCTTGCAATTATCAAGATCAAAACCATTTCGTAACCGATAAATAGTTTCATGTCTGCAAGCAGATGAGTAAATGTCTAGTCATGGTACTGCAATATCATCTGACCCCCGTCCACAAGAGTCACAAAACATTCTTCATAAATTGACAACAGACGGAAGGTTTAAAGAAATAGTTCACTAAAAACTGACAAATTCTGCCATAATTTACTCACCTTATGTAATTTCCAAAGCAGCAGGACTTTTCTTCTACCGTGGAACATAATATATGATGTTTAGCAGAATGTTCTTGTTCCACAGAAGAAATAGTCACATAAGTTAAAGGAAGTTCACCCAAAATGGAAACTGTCTGAAAATGTACTCATCCTCAGGCCATCCAAGATGTAGGTGAGTTTTGTTCTTTATCAGAACAGGTTTGGAGAAATGCAGCATTCCATCACTTGCTCACCAATGAATCCTCTGCAGTGAATGGGTGCCGTCAGAATGAGAGTCCAAACAGCTGATAAAAACATCACAATAATCCACAAGTAATCCACACATGACCTTAAAGCAGGGGTGTCAAACTCAGTTCCTGGAGGGCCGGAGCCCTGCAGAGTTTAGTTCCAACCCTGCTCCAACACTCATACCATGTAGTTTTCAAATAAGCTTGAAGGACTTGATTAGTTGTATCAGGTGTGTTTAATTAGGGTTGAATCTAAACGCTGCAGGGCTCCAGCCCTCCAGGAACTGAGTTTGACACCCCTGCCTTAAAGGATAAGTCCACTTCCAGAATAAAAATTTCCTGATAATTTACCCACCCCCATGTCTTCCAAGATGTTTATGTATTTCTTTCTTCAGTTGAGTCACAAAGAAAAGTTTTTGAGGACAACATTCCAGGATTTTTTTTCCGTATAGTGGACTTCAATGGTGGCCAACGATTTCAAGGTCAAAAATGCAGTTTCAATGCAGCTTCAAAGGGCTCTACACGATCCCAGCCGAGGATTAAGGGCCTTATCTAGAGAAACGATTGGTCATTTTGTAAAAAAAAAATATATATATATTTATACACTTTTTAACCACAAATACTCAGCTAGCATTAGCTCTGCAATGCATATGCGTGTCTTTATTAGGTGATATTGGAAAGGTCACGCGTGACGTAGGCGGAAGTACCGACCCAGTGTTTACAAAGCGAACACGCAAAAAAAGTCAAATGCCCTTTACAAAAAAGGTAAAACAACGATGTCGAATGATTTTAAAGTTGGAAGAGAAAATGAGATGGAGTTTGCTGCCTTCACGTGCTATCGGAATTATCGAAAATACGAGTTTCCTAATCGGAAATTAGACGTGAACGCCTCTCAAATTGTATTTACTACTGGGAAATTCGGAACCAGAGTTTCCGAGTTGGGCGGGTCATAATCTTTAAACATGGTGGAGGGCACAACCATTGCTGCTGTCAATGCTGTTCTCACAACAACTACATCCCTTTGTCTGGTTGCTAAAGTAGTGTATTTATAGGCTAGATATGAACGATCATTCGAAGCATATTGCATGTTTTATAAGCAGTGAAATAAGCATGTATTTGACCGAAATTCCAGGATTGTCAGCAAACTGCATGTGTAGCGCGGTGAATGTTTATGATAGTCAACCAATGGGATGCTACATTTTATTCTTTCCGACATTAAAGCACTTGAATACGACAAGCTCGTAATCACGACTTCATAAGTGGGAAATAGGAAATTTCTGATAGCACGTGAAGGCAGCATTAGTACAAAGATGAAGAAGTAACCACGTGACCTTTCCAACAGGATTACGTAATGTGTGAAGACGCGCACGCGCATCGCAGACCTAGAGCAAGCCAAGCATTTGTGCTTAAAAGTGTATAAATATAAATTTTTTTCAGAAAATGAACGATTGTTTCGCTAGATAAGAACCTTATTCCTCGGCTGGGATCGTGTAGAGCCCTTTGAAGCTGCACTGAAATGGCATTTATGACCTTGAAATCGTTGGCCACCATTGCAGTTCACTCTATATGGAAAAAAAATCCTGGAATGTTTTCCTCAAAAAACTTAATTTCTTTGCGACTGAAGAAAGAAAGACATGTACATCTTAAATGACATGGGGGTGCGTAAATTATCAGGAAATTTTTATTCTGGAAGTGGACTTATCCTTTAAGGTGACTACGTTTTCAGTAAATTTTCTTTAGAGAAACGAACACTAGTTCCCTCATATCAGTAGCAATATTTCTCAAGGGGGGCCCTGAGGGGTCTTATTCTATATGATTCATGTAAACTCAAAGCTGGGGCCCCAGGACACGCCTCATTTGCTCTTGTGTGTTCTGTCAGTAAGACACAGCACAAGCAGGAGTGTGCGCATTAAAGCCACATAAACCGCTCTCATCTCTCCACCACAAGAAAAGAGCTTCAAGAGATCTCTACACACTGGATCCTTGGCGTAGCCGCTCGGAAAATATTAGACAAACCATTCATCATTTCTATCAAAATACCTCAGGAGCCAGACTACAGACATTTAAACTGATTGCACACAGTAATATTAATACTTTTAAAAAGAAAAAACTATGATATTGTCAGCTGTCCATCACATAAACAAGCTCATAGTATGATGCATATTTACAAAAGGAAATGTGTAAATCAACCTGTTATCAGTGCTGAAAATGAGTGTTAGTGTGACTGGGGTAATGTGAAAACAACAGGATAAGATAACAGCTCTGTTTTTTATTATAACTGGGAGAAAAGTTATTAAAAGTGACCAAAACAAGGCTGTTAAAACATTCGTCCAGGCAGGGTTTTAAATACTGACCGGTCCAAATTCCATGTTTAACTTCATGAGTGATTTCAGTGGTACAGTGGTTTGGGCTAAACTACCCGTATAAAACAGTTCTGCTCTTTTACCGGCTGATTTGACTGTGCAGATGGCATCTTCTAGCTGTTTTTCATTTTAACTGGTGCTGTCAAACACAAGCACATCTGACACTCACACAGGATATAATGAAAATACAGTATATAAACACATTTTCACTTCCCTTTTTACAAATTCAAAAGATCTTTAGACATGTTTTAGAACAAGTTCTTTAGATGCATTCTTCTTCTGGATTCTTCAAGATTCTAGAAAATGTACGAATTTAAGACGTCATATGTATTTGTATAGCACAATACATAATTGTTTCAAAGCAGCTTTACAGAAAATCATGAAGGTTAACATTTACAATATCTTCATGACTTACAGTCGAATTTAGTAGATTAGAGCTGGGAGATAATAAAGTTTACATTTTGCAATGATGCAAGCAATAAAGTCGTTAAGATTTGCTACAGTATATGGTATTTATCACCATATGTAAGTATACTGTATGCAGATGCTAAAGGAGTGTTAAAGCCAGAACATCAAGGCTGAAAAACAGTTTTTACACACAGGCCATCAGGCTTGTGAACGACACCCATCTGCTGCCTCTCCCCCAATCACTGCAGACATACTATAGATTACCCTCCATCCTGCCTACAGTCATACACCCACATACACACATAATGCAAATAACATCAGACACACACATACTTTTTCAATTGCAACAACATGGACTCAATCTACCTCTACTGGACTTTGCACATGCATGTCTTCCTTGTTTATATTGCGCACTGTGCATTTTATACATGTAATAATTTTGTTTCTTGCATTTTTCACACTATTAGTAATCTTGCAATTTTAGTAATCTTTGTAATTGCTATTTGTAATCTACGTATTGCGTCTTTTATTTTTATGTCCTTAACTTTATGCCACAGGCTATTTCATAGTTTTCTCTACATATGACAATAAACTCTTGAATCTTGCATGCAGGTAACGTTGGATATATATCCAACTATAAATAAAGAGCTGGGTGATAATATAGTTACATTTTGCAACGATGCAAGCAATAAAGTCATTAAGATTTGCTATATGATATATACCATCAGCATATTTATACTGTATGTATCTGGAGAAAGTTGGACATACTTTTATATCCAACCTTATATAAAGAGCCAGGCAATAACATAGTTACTTTTTGTGACAAAAAAAGGGCAGTTAAGATTTGCTATTTAATATGTCACTTTATGTGAGCATAATAATATATCCAACTTTATATTTAGAGCCGGACAATAATATAGTCACATTTTGGGATGATATAAACAATCACATAGCTGAGATTTGCTATATATAGCCTAGTATATATAAAGCTTTATGCGAATTTACTATATGTATGAGGGTAAAGTAAGATCTACTATGTACTCTGGATATTTGTGAGATCATGTGAGATACACACCTCTGCCGAGGTCCATCTCAGTGCAGCGTTGCTCTGGGTTGTTGCGGATCCGGCACTTGTATACAGCTCCGGGTGACTGAACTGAACTGCTGAATGATGAGTTTGCTCTGGGAGCCCCGACCACAATCCTACAGACATCAGAAGAAACACACTGTCACTGTACATCACAACACAACTTCTGACCTCAGACTATTGGTTACCTGGAACAGACAGATTTTGCTCATTACAAAATGGAAAAAAAATTTCTTTGTTGGTCTGTGTTTTGTCTAAGTGTCATGGATGAATAATAGGGCTGTCTAATAAGTGAATTAGCCCTGGAGGTGGTTCTGCCTTGTCATACTGTCATGGTTTGGCTCTATAATTCAGTGATGCAAGAACTACATCATCTCCACTGAAGCAAAGGCAATGATTTGGGCGCTGGCCAGTGTTTCCCTTTAAACTTTAGGACAGCCCTTGAAAGAAAGTCTTAACATCTGTACAGTCACAAGAGATTTTTTTTTTTTTTTTTTTTAAGTTGCATGTCTGAAATGTAATGGCAAGAGTTGAGTTACAAAAGTAAGGGAAAACACTGTTCGTTAGCCTGAGCTGAGTAATGCTAAAGAATTGCATATGCATAATAGCCTACACTGCATTAGATTAGACAACAAAACATCAAACCAAATGTCATTGTCCAAATGCAGAAGGATCTTTTCCCAGAATTAACTCCATATTCTTGTTAATTTTTGCTCAACCTGGTTTGAAACGGACTGCTAATAGATTAAATAGTTCCAAAATATATGCAACTTGGTTTGATATTTTAATCATCTAACGCAATAATATACATTTGAACTATGATTAAATAGTCCGAATGACTTTTTGGAGCCACTGTGACAATCCAACACCAAGATAAATTCAAATTAACACATTTTTGCTCAACCCGGTTTGAAACGGACTTCTAATAGATTAAATAGTTCCAAAATATATGCAACTTGGTTTGATATTTTATCATCTAACGCAATAATATACATTTTAACTATGATTAAATAGTCCGAATGACTTTTTGGAGCCACTGTGACAATCCAACACCAAGATAAATTCAAATTAACATGACAATTCACACAGAAAACGTAAATAATTAATGTTTTTCCTAGCGCTAAACCGATGTTAGCGTTCAGAATTAGTTCGCCTGAGGTAACCATAGCGACGGAACACCGCTGGAACGCTTTAGCAAAAAGTGAGTAACGTTACTGTCGTTATTTATAACTTCATTGCAGTTTTATTTAATACAAAACTGTTTAAAAAGCGTTAAAGACATTTTACATTTGACGTACTGTGCTAGCGGCATCAACGTGATGACATTTAACGATTTTCAAACAGACGGCTTTAGGTTTTTAAAGTATAGCTTACATTTAGACCACGGTTTTAATTATTCATATATCATTAAGAAGATTTCAGTGACCACAAAAGTTCAATAACAAGTTTGTCAGCGCGATTATTTTCACCTGATGCTCGAGAAAAGTGACGTTTACCTGAGGAGGTAACCTTGGCAACCGCTCGAGCGCGAAAGTAGCGGCAAAACTTAGGCGATGTACTGATTGTTCATTATCGATTTATATATCATAAAACTTTCGTTTTGATTTTTGTAAAGTCTTAAGACAGTTGACCGTTGGCTTACTGTACCAGGGGCCACAAAAGAAAATTTGTGTTGCGTGAGACAAACAGAGAGAAGTTCCACTGAAGACGCAGACCGCCTTTAAAATCATGGTACAGTTCGAATACTAATTTTCACCATTTAAACATCTAAAAACACGCATAACTGACTGTATACATGTATTAATTCTGTCTCTGATTATGTACTCACCAGCGTGTGTTGTCATGGACGTGCTCCAGGACTGAATATCCAAAAAACGTCGCATCTGGTCCTCGGAACACCAAGGTATGTTGCAAGTCAATGTTGAAGGAATAAGCCAAAGAAACCAAACACAAACACACAAAAACATCCAAAGCGCGTCTTTTCCACGTAGAAAGTCCCGTCATTCTGTTGCGCATCCTCAGTGCTGATGAGAACTTTATAAAAGCTATTAAATCTGTCTAGAGTTCCACAATTAATGGAAAAAACTACATTTATACAACGACACCACGTCCTTTTCTTAAAGTTGGGAATTAAACGCATGCAAACACAGGGTTTGAGTTTGTGAATCGGAGGTTTGGGTCAGGATAGCACTCTCATTGCATGGCTCTTCTCTTCTGCTGCTCAGTCTGTTGTGTCTCTGGAGTTTCTCTTGGCATTAAAGAGCCGCGCTCGCGCTGACGCGTGTGTTGTTGCGCACTAGCATCACATTTCACATTACAGCAGCGGAGCGCCGCGCCCACTGGCGACACCTACCGACAGCGCTCAGTACTGCAGCTCACTATGCTCACAAGCAAGTTTTGCATACTGTGGTATAGATTTGGTTAATAGGCCTTAAGAGTATTAAGTGTATACATCCTCTAAATACATCCTCAACAAAAAAAAAAATGGTGATTTTTTTTAAAGATATATATTCTGTTGTGTATTACTCTAAATATTTGTGTATATGTGTATTCATCCATATAAATATATTTACATATAAATAAAATAGTTTTATGGATGGTAACTGTAATATTATTACTGAAATCTTATTAGTAACTAGTTACTGCAAAAAGTAATATTACTGTAACTAGTTACTAATTACTGCCCAACACTGGCTGACACAAAAAAAAAAAAGTGAATGTTTAATGCTTTTGTTTTTTGGAGGTCCATATAAAATCATGGTAGATGACTGTGGTAATCATTCAGTACCACAATATCCCACAATATTGCACATTATTTGGCCAACAGTGACTATATTATAGTGAGAATTAGGTTGATGCTTAACCAGTCTTACCTGACAACTGCAACATACAGCAGTGTTACTTATTTATTTATTTTATTTAGTCATTTAGCAGACGCTTTTATCCAAAGCGACTTACAAATGAGGACAATAAAAGCAGTCAAAGCTAACAAAAGAGCAACAATATATAAGTGCAAATATGTGTTACAAGAGCTTCTGCATGCAGAGAGAAGAGGATTTCAATGTAGTGTAAATAAAACTTTATTAGTTGTCTTAAAATGTATTAACCGCCTCAAAGTGCCCTATGACAGAGATTTATAGCCTTTTTTTTCAACAATGATTATTTACAATATGAAGCATGGTTCTAATTAGTCAGTTTCCCCGAAAATACAGTATTAAGTTACAAAAGCAAACAAAAACATAGTAAACAATCAGCATACTATGCGCCTGTGTCTTTATATCGTACATGTGCTGTGCAGATAGTTAAAGGGTAATTTCATTTTACCTTAAAACAGAGAAAAATAGGAATACAACTGAAATAATTCAGGAAAAATAGAGAGAATCAACCAAACTGAAACTTACAGTCAAACTTATTACACAAGTCTTCAAATCATACAAATGCAGCTTTAAAAAAAAGAACCGTCTACCCTAAAAAATGAAAAAGAAAGCAAAAAAAATCCATGTCATAAATTATTTCTGGCAAGCTACAAAAGTAAGAATATTCTTTACATTTTCTTTCAATTTCTTAACCTAACCAAGTTCCCTTGTACCAGTAACCGTACACACTCACACTTCGCTCACACACACACACACACACAGATAAGTAGAGCAGGCTCTTTCATGTCAGTAGCATCTCTCAGCAGCAGCAGCAGTCGTTTGCTCAGGCACGGTTCTGGTTCCACCTTACCGGAGCCAAGGCTGTAAAACACACAGATGGGGAACAGAAGCTCAGTTACTGCAGGCACATGCATTAAAATCACCAGTAGCCGACTGCATTTCACATGACGTCATCTGAACAAATATGTGACCCTAGACCACAAAACCAGCCATAAGTGTCAATTTTTCTTTTGTTAGGACAGGACAATATTTGGCCGAGATACAACTATTTGAAAATCTGGAATCTGAGGGTGTAAAAAAATTAAAATACTGAGAAAATCGCCTTTAAAGTTGTCCAAATGAAGTTCTTAGCAATGCATATTACTAATCAAAAATTAAGTTTTAATATATTTACAGTAGGAAATTTACAAAATATCTTCATGGAACATGATCTTTACTTAATATCCTAATGATATTTGACACATTTTTAAAGAAAATGTTCCGTTGCTTGGGTGTTGCTATATTGTTGCTAAGGAGATTAAGATATACATATTTAAAAAATAAAAATAATTCAAATAAGCAAGTAGAAAATCATGGTTCAAGGCTGTGATGTACAGTACCATTTGAAAGAAATTAATAATTTTATTTAGCAAGGATGCACTAAATTGGTCAAACATGGCAGTAAAGTATGTTACAAAATATTTCTATTTTGAACCAATTTTGAGCTTTTGAACTTTCTATTCATTAAAGAATCCTGAAAATAAAATGTACCAGTTTCCACAATAATATGAAGCAGTACTGTTGTCAACACTGATAATAATAAATGTTTCTTGAGCAACTAATCATCATATTAGAATGATTTCTGAAGGATCATGTGACACTGAAGACTGGAGTAATGATCCAGCTTTGATCACAGAAATAAATGACATTTAAAAAAAAAAATGTATTTAAGTTATTTTAAATTGTAATAATATTTCAGAATATTTTTGATTTTTTTGCTGTATTTTTGATCAAATAAATACAGTTTTGGTGAGCAGAAGAGACTTCTTTCAAAAACTTTTTTTAAAATCTAAATGGTAGTGTAAATTAAAGGCTATTGGCTATCAAAATAGTCACAGAAGTGTGATTTCCTGAGCAAGCAATTTCACAAGAAGCAAATAAACAACTGGAGAAATTTAAATAAATGTCAGGAATTCAGTTTCCTGATATAATAATACTATATCAATTTAATGGAGCATTGGAAAGGAAACAGTGACCACACCGCAGAAATCCGATAACTAACCATAAAATATTCGATAAGAAACACACATGTGCTTCATTTAGCATCTGATCGGCTCCCTCTCTGCACATGAACTGCAGGCTGAGCATCAGTGCTTACATATGGGACGCCTGCTTGAGTCCGTTTGTTAACATATATATGGAGAGTTACAGAGAGTCTTTGAAGGCTATGCTTAAACTCACAGCTGCTTCTGCACACTAAAGAAATGCTCACCATCACACGGGAATCCTCACGCTCCAGAACCTTCTGCGCCTGGTCCGGAGGAAACTTCAGCATGGATGTTATAACTTTGGCCATTGTCTGAAGAAACAAGATGCAATAGAAAAAAAAATGAGATGAAGCTGAAATTCTGCATTAAATGTTACAGTATTTTATTTAAAGGGGTCATAGGATGCCCATTTTCCACAAGTTGATATGATTCTTTAGGGTCTTAATGAAAAGTCTGTAACATAGTGTCTGTGCCGAAACGCTACCGTCAATCAAACTATCGTGGGAGGAGCCTGTCTGTGGGACGTCACACAGACAGGCCTCTGAGATCGGCTCGATTTAAGAAAGGGGTAAAGATTTTAGTAGATTAACAAAAAAACCACTGGGTGGATTTTTATCATTATAAGGTGGGTGTGTACACACACT
>NW_015627245.1:29959-30825 GCF_001515625.1 Sinocyclocheilus rhinocerous
TCTGAGATCGGCTCGATTTGAGAAAGGGGTAAAGATTTTAGTAGATTAACAAAAAAACCACTGGGTGGATTTTTATCATTATAAGGTGGTTGTGTACACACACTGCCAACACACATTTCAGTTCAAACAACTTGTAAAAGTGCATGTTGCATCCTATGACCCCTTTAAGAGCAAGAAATGACAACTTAAAGGAATAGTTCACCCAAAAATGAAATGTTTCTCATCATTTATTCACCCTTAATTTGTAGGAAGATATTTTGAAGAGTGTAACCAAACTGTAGATGGTCCTAACTGACTTCTATAGTATGGAAAAAATACTATGGAAGTCAATGGGGACCAGAGACTGTAAATGATAAGTGACGTGACATGTGGCCAAGTATGGTGACCCATACTTGATTAGTGCTCTGCATTTAACCCATCCAAAGTGCACACACACAGCAGTGAACACACACAGACCGTGAACACACACCCGGAGCAGTGGGCAGCCATTTATGCTGCGGCGCCCGGGGAGCAGTTGGGGGTTCGGTGCCTTGCTCAAGGGCACCTCAGTCGTGGTATTGAAGGTGGGAGAGAGCGGTACCCTGCCGGTACGAGACTCGAACCCGCAACCTTTGGGTTACGAGTCCGACTCTCTAACCATTAGGCCACGACTTCCCCATGATGGCAGATGATTTTTATTTTTAGGTGAACTGTCCCTTTAAAATGATTACATAATTTTACTTCTCCTATCAGGTCTTACCGGTTCATACCGAATACCGGTGTTTATGTTTGTTATGATATGAATTTTTAAAATACCGCAATACCGGTGTATGTCGTTTAAACAACGTTCGGAACGCGACACTGTTTGAAAGGGGTCTCTTTTCACT
>NW_015627245.1:30966-69602 GCF_001515625.1 Sinocyclocheilus rhinocerous
TGCCGGTACGAGACTCGAACCCGCAACCTTTGGGTTACGAGTCCGACTCTCTAACCATTAGGCCACGACTTCCCCATGATGGCAGATGATTTTTATTTTTAGGTGAACTGTCCCTTTAAAATGATTACATAATTTTACTTCTCCTATCAGGTCTTTATTTAACTAAACAAGTCTCATATCATAGGTTGGTGTTAACAGTTTAATAGTAAAACAACATGAAGGAGTGAAGTAGTGCTGGGCGGTATACCGGTTCATACCGAATACCGGTGTTTATGTTTGTTAGTGAAGCATACATGCATGTACACACATGGATGTTCTGACACTATTATAGTTTGCTTTATGAAATTTTGTGTAAGAATGTAAACAAAGTATTTACAGAAAACAATACTCAGTGTAATTTTAGAAATTTGTATATACTATTATAGTAGCTATTATTTTAATTTTAATTTCTATAAATTGTATTAATAACATAAATTAATAATTATAATAAATTAATGTTATTATTTTATACATTTTTTCTAATTACATTTTAGTTTTGTTTTTATATTTTATATATTATTTTATTTATTTTTATATTTCAAGTGTTAAGTTTAATGTAAGTTTTAATAATTTTGTTGTGTTTTGTCTTTTTTTTAATTTTTTATATATATATATACACATACACACACAAACACAAAATCTAATTAGCATGATTTTTTATTTCCATTAGGAGTTTTAGGAATTTTGGTACATAAACGTATTTTATTTCAATTCATATATTTCAGTTTTTCTAATTTCTAAACTTTTTTTTTTTGTTTAAGTTGGCTTTACTTCAATTAATTAAAACAATGTTTAATAGTTTTAGTTAACAACAACGCTGCCGCCGATCTTTAGCAGATCTGCTGCTCCGCACTCTTCTGTGAGCAATTATATCTCGCAAAGACAAAACGCTCATTATCTGCAGCCTGCTGGGTAATCAGCCCTAGACAGATCTGCCAGCGCCTGTATGTGGCGCTAATCAGAACCAGTGCAGCCGTTCACCCCGAGCAACTCTCTTAAATGGCAGGCGCTACTGGGTCATGTGATGAGAACGAGCCACCGGGCCGCCCGCCGGACATCCTCTCTGACAGGGAGGCCTGTTGTGATGTCATAAGGACCCGACTGTTTATTAGCAGCGAGGGGGGATCCCGCTGGCTTCAGGGCGGCGACAACCGGGCCGTTAATTAGTCCTGGCTAAACGGACAAGATTCGCTCATTAGGGTCCTGCTAAACGGACACAAAATAACGCTGGTGGGAGTTTTCATGGGAATGAATAATTTTACAGGCTTCCATCCGGACTCCCCGTCACACTTATTTACTGCATCCTTCCTCTAACAAACGGCATTATTATGTGGGGGAAAACTGTGCATTGTGGGAAAGATAATATGAAAGTTTTACAACATGGAAACACATAATTATTATTTTAAACATAGTTGTTTATCCGTAGCTAAATTTTCTTGTGCCCATAATCTTAATATGTTGGCTAAATATATTAAGGCATAATAGCTGATATTACCAATATTTCAAAAGATGGTTTAAAAAAAAAAAATGCTGGAATTTGTCACTCTCAAATCAACGTTATTTTAATATTATTTATCTACTACTTATTATTTATTTAGTATCTACTTAGCATTTATTAATATTTTAAATGAGCTTTTATTTTTATATTTTCAGGTTTTGTTTTAAATTTGTATTTGTTTCTTAATTTTAGTAATTGTATATGCGTTTACAAGTTTTCAAATCTTTCTACTAAGCTTTTATTTATTTAATTTCATTTTTAGTAATTTTAGCACTTCAACTTATTTAACTTTTAGTTGCCAAAGCAGCATTTCTAAGTTTTTCCATCTAATATTTATAATTCATTTTATTTCAGCTTTATTTAAATAAACATGATTTTCAATAGTTTTGGCAAACAATAACAACACCCTAAGCAAACCCCTAACTTTAGATTAATATTTATCACGTTAACCATCGTTGCCATTTAATTATTTACTTACATTTTTTTTAAGTTTTAATAAATTAAATTAAAATGATATATTAATAAAGTTTCTGAGTGCCTACGCTTGACCAGAATATATTTCTGCATTTTCTATTATACCTTTTTTTTCTTAATAAAAAGGGTAATTTAAACAATTATGTTCAAATAATACTGCATAACAGTAATGACGTCATCGTAAAGTGTAATAATAACCCCTAAAATGTACCTTTGTCTCTTTTCCCATCATGTACTCAAACATGACCTTCCTGAGGTACTCGAATTCGGTCGGCTCGCTGAAGGGGTCCGCGCTGTTGTGTGACAAATCTGTAGAAACAAACAAACAGCAGATTCATCATAACCATTATCAGAGTATCTAAGAGCACTAGAGACATTAAGCTCGGTTTTAGAGGCAGCCTGTACAAAAACTTGGCTGTTCTGCTGAACATAATCAAAACCAGAGCAGCCAGATGACGAACTTATAAATCCTCCAAACACTCAACACCAACCATCATCTTCTAAGAGTTGAACCAAGAGAGTCGGAGAGGATGTAAATAATAGAAAATCACATGATCAGATATGAAAAAATGAAAATATATGCATTGCTACAAATGCAACTAGACTTTTAGATTGAATATGTATATTATGTATAATATATATATATATATATATATATACATATACATACCATGATGCTAGTGCACACTTATAAAAAAGTTTTTTTACTGGCAATGATTCCATAAAGAACCTTTAACATCCATTTAACAAAAGGTTCTTATAGTGGAAAAAGGTTCTTTAGATTATTAAAATGTCCTTCACACAAAGAAAAAAAGTGGTTCTATGAACTGGGAACCAAAAATGGTTCTTCTGTGGCACTGTTGTGAAAACCCCCTTTTTCAAACCTCTATTTTTAAGCGTGCAGAAGAAATTATGAGTCCGAGTTTAATACCTCAGTTTAGGGGGTTGATTCAAATCTGAAGTATGAGCGATAGCAAGAGTTAATCTTTCAGAATGTGTGCTGGTGATTGAGGACAATTTTCCCTTGCTTTGACATCAATAAGATAAGCAAGCATTCGTACACTCAATACATTCATTAAACACACACCCCGCGACCTTTGCGTGGCAATAATCAGTCTGTAAATCAGAGCGCTAGACGAGCCTCACTTCCAGCGGCTGTAGTTAAGAGCGCCGGCTCGCAGCAGCGCTGGAACACTATAATGACAGCATTGTGGCTAAATACAAGAAGCTTTGGCTCAGTCGAGGTGGTGGCCTTTCCGTTTCCCACTGTAGCGTCTGCGTAGAATCATGCATGATCTTTGGGGTTTTGATGGGCGGGGCAGGTTTCTGCGCTGTTGATACCATGGAAAACATGACGTAAAGAGAACAACCCAACATTAACCAGCTCAGCTCAACCACCACGCCTAACTCGTCTCATTTAGAAACTGTTTATATTAATTAGGGAGAAGAACACAATTCTGTACCTCACGAAAATGATGTATTAGATGCACATAATAAATGACAAAAATACTTATTTGCATAAAAAGTTATTTTTTAAAGAAATTAATACTTTTATTCAGCAAGGATGCATTGAACTGATCAAAAAAGACATTTCAAATGTTACAATAATTTCTATTTCAAATAAATGCTGTTCTTTTGAACTTTCTATTAAGTAAAGAATCCTAAAAAATGTATTATGGATTTCCCAAAAATATGAAGCACTGCAGCACAACGGTTTTTAACATCGATAATTATAAGAATGTTTCTTGAGCAGCAAATCAGCATATTAGAATGATTTCTGAAGGATCATGTTACACTGAAGACTGGAGTAATCATGCTGAATATTCAGCTTTGATCACAGGAATAAATTACATTTTCAAATAAATTAAAATATAAAACTGGTTATTATATATTTGACATTTTTACTGTATTTTTAATCAAATAAATGCAGCCTTGGTGAGCAGAAGTGGATTCTGTCAAAAACATTTAAACAATCTTACCGACCCCAAACTTTTGAACAATAGTGTACAAGCTCTTGCTAAAAAGAATACGCACATGTGGTAAACATCATAAGCATCACAAGCACCCCAGATGTGCAGTAAATCTTCAGTAACGTCTCATGGAAGTGATGTAAGGATTAAGCAATTAGTTTTTTAAGTGACGCTGACTTTTGCATTACAGTATCTAGCGTGCACAAACAGCGCAGGAGGTACAACCGATCAGTCTTGCCTCATTAAACTTGTGATTGACTGGCAATTAGCAGGAGTCGTGTGTCTCTCTGAAAAGCCCATTTAACCAGTGCTGAAGACACTAAGGTGGCTTGACGGAGAGAGCTGGAACTCAAGGTGCCACTGAAACCCAAACAGGCCTTTGATCAGGAAGCATGGAGAAATGAGGGGCTAATAAATAACCCGACCTGTCCTACTGACCCCAGATCAGCCCAGCTGGGCCAACAGGGACGTAACACGGGCCACACCGATCGGTCTCGTCTCCAGAACAATGCTGTTTGAATGATACAGATGGACTGGTTTACGACCGCCATTAGCACATGCTTAAACTGTTGAATGGATAATGAACAAACTCCATAAATAATACAGAAATCAATGCAGAGAAAACAAAGTACCACCATAAATTATTTCAGTACTCTATCAAACATACAGTGGGTACGGAAAGTATTCAGACCCCCTTAAATTTTTCACTCTTTGTTATATTGCAGCCATTTGCTAAAATCATTTAAGTTAATTTTTTTTCCTCATTAATGTACACACAGCACCCCATATTGACAGAAAAACCAGGTCGTTTATGGGGCATTTCTGAGGCAGCGTGTCTCTTGTGAACGAATAATGAGTAATTCATGGGAGGCAGTCAGAAGGTCAAAAAGACTTCATAAGCTACTGTCCCTTTAATGTAGAGGCCACACAGATAAGCTGAAGAACAGAGAGGATAAACGGACGGGTTTGTTTGTGTATGAAGATGGATTGTTTAGCTGCATGTCAGAGATGGAGATATCTTCAAAGGACAAAGTCATCTGGGAATATATTCAGAAGGATAATTAATGTGGTTTATGAGCAGAGAGAGGATGGCTCTGTTCCAAAACCTAGTGAGCCACCTAACTAGATAGCATTGTAAGGCATCATAGACACACTCCCAACATGAAGACTGACAAATTCAGCATTGCAAGTATATTTTGTAGATAAAGCAACTGCAGAAAGCATTGCAACAATATCTGTGAAAAGAAAAAAATGAATTCCAGGAATTTTGATTTATCCAATAAGATTGTCAATTTAATTAGAACTGCACAAAGGACGCAAATTTAACCCATAATGGTGCATTATGTATTTTGTGCTAACTGGTGTTTCTTTTTAATCTTAGCAACTTGTTAATGTCAAATTGTGATGAAATTGAGAGTCGAGTCTACCAAGGTTGCTGCCTTTTAGTGTTCAAAATCGGTCCCTTAAACGTCTCATTTCAAGCTTTCAAAATCAGTAATATTTTGAAATATTATTACAGTTTCAAGTAACTGTTTTCTATTTGAATACATTTTAAAATGTAATTTATTCCTGTGATCAAAGCTGAATTTTCAGCAACATTACATGATCCTTTAGAAATCATTCTGATATGTTGATTTTCTGCTCAAGAAACATGATCAAAGGTAAAACCAGCAGTGCTGCTTCATATTTTTGTAGATACTGTGATAAATGTTATTTTTTAAGATTCTTTGATGAATAAAAAGTTCAAAAGAACAGCATTTATTTGAAATCTTTTGTAACATTATAAATGTCTTTAAAGTCACAATTGAATGCATCCTTGATGGAAAAGTGTTCATTTCTTTCTAAAACAATAGTGAATATTTAAAAACATGATTGTGCAATGCATATGCTTTACAACGTAATTTTATATTGTCGTTAAATGACTAGCACACCTAAAAATACAAATTTAGTCTGCATTTTCACACCCAAAACCCAAATGACATTCATTCCTCCAAGTAACACAAAAGGCGTTGTTTTGATGCTGATCTTGACACTGTTCTTGTCCGAATGCAAGTATAAAGGACACAGCAGATCGTCTGAATCTGGGGTCATTCGTGGGAACTGGGGAGAAATGCGGTCTGTGTAAAGCATTAGATTCAGAGATGAGCTCTTTATTACACCAGCAGGAAAGGGCTGTGGAGGGGCAGATTTTCTCCTCTAGCTGCCCATATGTTTAAGCTCTGCATATGTGCGTGATTGATAGCGGGGTGTTAAAGCACAGCTCTCCTGCGGTGACTGATCGCCCGGAGCTAGTGAGAATGAAGGTGAGGTTTATCTGCCAAGGGTCAGTGTGCCACATCATTCATTAACCTCTGGGAGTTACAGGAGATACTTGACAAGCATTTTACTGTCACTAGGCGGCTAAAACCCCTAAATTCATATTTCAAACAAATAATAAGACAGTAAATTACATCTAGATAACAGCTGGTTTTAGAAACATTGTTCTGCTTGCCCACAGCTAGACGATATAGCATTCAAAAGCCATCTTTATAGAAAATGTTTACGGTTATTTACCTCTATATGAGCTTCCCAGGTGAGTCACCACTGTGTTTTTATGGGAGCGTCTTAGTTTGTCTTCTAGTGCACGAATCTGAAAATAAATAATACACATATATAGTGCAAAACTGATCTTAAAGAACTCAAGTTGGTGTCTATATTTGTATTAGAGCCCGACCTATATGGGTTTTTTGGGGCCGTCAATGGTTTTCCATAGACAAAGCTTTAAAGGTTTTCATCCAGGTCGCCAGTAGCAAACAATGGAGTGCGTTCTGCTGGACATACTAAGTAATTACACCATTTCAAGCATTTTATCTGCGTTATATGTTCTGTAAAAAAATGTTCATATCGGCGGCGATACCGATATATCGGCGACAGGCTCATATCGGCCGATAATATCGGCAAAACGATATATCGGTTGGGCTCTAATTTGTATAAAAGTTTTAGAAATTAAACAAGAGGACATGAGAAATGCAAATATGCATAATACATTAATGCATTTAGCGGATCCTTTTATCCAAAGCGACTGGACAGGATTTTCTTTTTCCTGAAAATGCTAGTTGATATTATTGCATAGAACTAAAACTGATTGACTTTGCTCACACAGGATAAAACAACTTCCCAAAAATAACACTTGTGGTCAAAAAACCTGCTTATAAATCTCTCATTATGCTATTTTATCACCAAATATTGGATTCAATCTTTTTATCAACTTGCTTTCTTTCAATTAGCACAGGTTTTGAAATTGTTTTTGGAACTGACTGATCGTAGGCCTCACTGATCTGAGTTTATGCACTTCAGTTTTTGAGTGAACATTGCCAAAATGATCCACAAACAACCTTTTTTTCCCACTCCAAAGCTGAGGTGCATAAGCTCAGATCAGTGAAACCTACAATCAATCAGTTCCAAAAACAAATACAAAACCTGTGCTAATGTAAAGAAAACAAGTTGGTAAAAATACTGAATCCAAGATTTGCCGATAATATAGCATGATGAGAGATTTGAGCAGTTTTTAAAAGGCCAGTCATTTCTGACAAGGAACATCAAATTAGGTTAGGATTTTCTGCACAGCACAAGAGTTAACTTCCCCTACACTAGTCCTCAAATGAACAACAATGTATGGCCCAGGGTGAAGCCGGGGTATAAAAATAAAGGTATGTCCAGTGTGTGCCTCCCCGTGTGAGTTTGCGTTCGTGTGGGGCGAGAGAAACAGCATGAGCGCTGCTGTAACTGTTTGTAAGGGTGAAATAAGAGTAAACAGATGTGCGGTGTAATGAATCTAAT
This sequence comes from Sinocyclocheilus rhinocerous, assembly GCF_001515625.1. NCBI lineage: Eukaryota > Metazoa > Chordata > Actinopteri > Cypriniformes > Cyprinidae > Sinocyclocheilus > Sinocyclocheilus rhinocerous. The sequence goes on from NW_015627245.1 coordinate 38,767, forward strand.
CTTATTTCGGTTTTACACAGCTGGAGGAGTGCAGGAGCTCTGGGAATGTGACGGTTGGTAAACGCTCCTCTCATTCTTTCTCTCTGCCTTCTACTTTGTCTTTGTGTGCTTCTCAAGTTGTCATTTGCCAACACTTCTTAGGCCTAAAACATACTATGTGCAAGCATGCAAACGCAAGCATTTCTAGCTTCTACTACGGTAAGTTTTCTTGTTCAGGTCAACTGCTGTCATGGAAGAGCATGAGAATCCTGCTGAGCGAGTTGAAGTTAGTTAAACTGTCAACAATGTTTATAGCTAGCTACCTGTTTAGTGGTTCAGACACCCAACAAGCTAAGCTCTCTGTCTTTCTGTTAGTACTTCTCTTCACTTACCCTGTCGTGGTATTCCTGCTCTTTTAGCCTGGCCTCGCTCAACATGGTCGTCTTTTCTGCAAGCTGAACCTGATTGGACAAAGAGAAAAAGACCAGAGGTCAAAAATATAAACAAGTGGAAAGTAAAAGCAACATCTTGAGGAACAAAACTCTTTGTAACATTGGGTTAGTCTCTTATGCTCATTAAGGCTGCATTTCTTTGATCAAAAATACGGTAAAACCAGTAAAATTGTTAAATATTTTTTACAATTTGAAATAACTATTCACTATTTAAATATATTTTAAAATGTAATTTATTTTTGCGATGCAGAGCTGATTTTTCAGCATGATTACTCCAGTTTTCAGTGTTTCATGATCTTTCAGAAATCTTTCTAATATGCTGATTTGACACTCAAAAAACATTTCTTATTATTATCAGTGTTGAAAGCAGTTGTGCTGCCCAATATTTTTATGGAAACTGTGATTTTGGGATTTTTTGATGAATGAAAGCACAGCATTTAAATCTTCTGTAATATTATAAATCTCTTTACTGTCACTTTTGATCAATTTAATGCATCATTGCTGAATAAAAGTATGAATTTCTTACTGAAAAAAATCTTAATATTGAGCAGTCTTTACAACAGTCAACCAGTTAGACTGTCGATGGGAATTAATCAGAAAAACAGAAGGAAATAAAACCTACCTTTAACTCCTCAAGACCCTGAAACACAAAACAGAATCGGCAGGTCACACAACTGCATTATTATGCAAATATTAACATACAACATTTTTTTCTGAGTTGCGTTTGCCCACAGACTTGTGACATCAGACTGCAAAAATGCAGCATGGGCTCCAGAGGTGCACTGTGAGAGAGCGCCTTGTAACCGTACCGAACACACATGAGGACCACTTTATCCTGTACAAGGCTCAACTTTTTGCCTCTTTCCAAGCATGCAGTGTTCGCCTGAGAGCGGCATCACGGCATAAATCTAACAGCTCAGGATGCTCTCTGAGGGGTTAATTGAGAACAGAGACTGTCTGTTTAGGGCCCCTTTCTCAGGGACGCATTCCAAGCCTTTTCAGGAATTCATTCCTTTTTCCTATTCTGGATTGAGACTATTATACTGCAACTTAGAGTCTGAAAAAGTAAGTCTATTATGTGACTAAAGACTAAGACAGTACCTTGTAAGACTTGGCTGTCCAGGTTAACTTCGTAGGTTAATATATATATATTTAATATCATTAAATTTATCACTGGTAACACATCCACCTGATTTGACATTTCAACATTTTGATTCTGTGATTTACATTTATATTCATTAATTAACCAGATACTTTTATCTTACAAATGAGGAACACTACAAAGTAATTCATGCAAAAAAATAAAATAAAGATTTCAGCTCAGAATAAGAACAGCAGGACAGGTGTCTGACAGTATGAAGATTTTGCTATCATTTACTTAACTTTTTGGGAGAACTATGACTTTAATGGTTAATTTATTTATAAATCAAATTTAGATGGGAAACTACACTTTGTATGTTAGATTCATTGTTGAAGCTCAACAAACATGAAGTATAACTTGAGCAAACACTAATGCTTCAAGCTAATGGCAAAAATAGAGAAAAAACATCAGAAGATTTATTACTTTAATTATGGCTTTCAGATACATTTTAATAAAATGTATTATATTATTTAAAATAAATTTACTTTCAATTATATATATATATATATATATATATCAAAAATAAATTAAATTATATATAATTATATTAAGTATTTTTTATTATATATTAAATAATAATAATTATTATTATAAATTACATATAAATTACAAGATATGATATAAACGTAAAAAAAATAAATAAAAAAATTGTATTGCATGTTTAATTGCATTGTTTTTTAAGAATTACATTTGCATAAAATTAACATTTAAATAAAAACGACAACTCTAATTTTAATGCATACCCATACAAAATACAAAAATAAATAGCTCCCAGTAGGATATGGTGTGTAAACTGGCTGTACCTGAGGGCCGCTGAGACTCCTCTGCTGTAGCTCCTCTAGCTCCTTCTGCACCTCCCACACGTGGTCGCCCATCTCCACCTCACGACTCTACAGGAAGACCAAACTCTGAGCAAATGTGCCCTTTCTGTCCGAATCATTTTACAGTGCTGCCATACTGTATTCATTTTCAGGTCATAAACTTGGATCTTAAAATGCATGGGTAAACAATTAGATCTATAAGATACGGAAATAATCCTATCACAAATAGTTAGCATACTTCTCTGTCAGGATGGATGTAAGCAGCATAAGGTGTGCATCATTCCTTACAGCTCTAGGGAGAGTGTGAGGTGCTAGTTGAATGAGGTAAGTGTTTCCTGATGATACACAAACTATTAGCTGAAACCTGAACTTACTGAATTTATGTGGGGGAATTTAGCAAAAGCAATAAACTCCTCACAAAATTCTTCCTGTGACTTTCTATAAAGTTGAACGTATAATACATCTGCTGGTCATTAACTCACAATTACATACAAAAGATACAGTTTCACATTATTTTGCTGTACCTGAAGGACCTGTTCGTGACGCTGAACCGTTCTGTTTAGGTCTTCTTCCTTCTGAGCGATTGTTTTCTGAAGTTGACTGACTTCTTCTCGATGGCTAGTTATAAGCTCAGCTTCAACACCCTGAGCTTTCTCTGTGTGGAAATAATAAACAGGAAAGTACAGTAAGAAGACATGAAGGTCACCATGAAGTTACCATCTCTGAGTGTAAACCACTCATTTCCAGACTGGATGCATTACATGGCAGGATTGAAAACACACGGTAAACCAATCATGAATTTCAAATTTCATATTTCCTGAGGCCAGTAAATCAGCAAATGTGAACTATGAAAACACAGTTCGTTCATGTCCACAGTGCTTTCCAAGACTTCTGTACTTGATCTTATTCAGTATTTTTAACTGTATTAATTTAAAGTTTTACTCAAAGGAGTACTTCATTCCAATGTGAAAATTCTGTCTTTTACGTCCTCACATTGCTCCAAAAGCAATATGAATTTCTTTCTTCCATGGAACACAAAAAAAATGTCAGGCAGAATGTTCACAATGCTCCTTTAATACAAAAATAAATAAATAAATAAATAAATGTGGACCAATGCTGCCAAGTTTTCACTTTTGGATGAGCTATTCCTTTAAATATTCTAATGACCTATCCCTTTAAATATTTAAACGACCTAATATATACAATTGCACTGTATGGTTACTACATTTTCATCTTACCACAATGTACTCCAAAGAACGCCATGCCATGGTTTTATAGCCATCATAGTAGTGTCCAGAAAACAGAACTACCATGCATGAGCAATAAACAGTACATTTGTACTGTAGATCCTAGGGGTGGGCGATATGACAAGGTCTTTATCATATCAACATTTTTGATAACATAGAAATTTCAGAATTCTTGACATCAGTGTCAATATCACAAAAAACTACTAAGAAAAAAAATCAAGCTCACTCATGACAAGTAAATAGTCAGCAATTAAATAAGAATAAGAAACTAATTACAAGCAATAGAACAAAAGCAATGCAACATACATTGTATAAAGTAATTAAATGTATAAAAACACTGCATATTATTTACTGTGTAAATGAAATATATATTTATTCTTATTAAAGTTACAAAAGTGATTTAGTCAAGAGCAGTGAGAGATTTTCTCTCTTTTGTTGTTTGATAATCATGAATGACAGACAGAAGGAATATTAGACTGCTGTCACTTTAAGAGCTGCCCGGACCCAATATACCACTACATATGTGTTTTCTTTCTCAGCTGTTTGCTTTCACTTAAGACCTGGATACTTGCAAAGATGGGCATTTTGACATATACAAGTGTGTGTATTTAACCGTTCAAGGCCTATAAATTGGCAAAAATAACTCCGATCAATACTCCCACGCTCTACGAGCACCATCTTCTCGCGCCTCTCTGACAGCGCTTAGAAACGGTTTCTCAGCCATCACACACATATAGCGAAATGAGTTCTCTTTCGCTGCTGATTGCATTTCAACGGCTTAAAATCACTTGTTTTTAAACCGCAATGCTTAAAATGCGTGTAAAAGTTTTTGTGACCACGTAGCACAGCAATGCCATTGGAGCGTGTAAGAGACGATAGTTAGACGATAGTTCACATTTCTACTGGTTAATCTTGTCTACCGGTATATCGCCCAACCCTAGTAGAGCCTGAAAATAGTTCTAGGAGACTCTTAGAAATAAGTTACATGTTCGTCTTACCAATGGTTTCCTTCACTGAACCTTCCATTTCCTTTTCTTTCAGGGCCATCTGAGTATTAAACTCCCTCATTAACTGCTTAAGAGCCGAATTTTGTTTCATTTCCATATCTTCCATTTCAAGCCTTAAAAAAAAAAGATCAACCATGTGAACCCTGATAACATTATTGTAGCATAATATATGCATCCTTATCCACAAACTGTCTCTAAAATTGTCACATAAATCTTACTTCAGCTTCTTCTCGGTTTCCTCAGCCATTTCCTTTTTCATGAATTCCAGCTCCTTCTCATGCTCTTTCCTTAGAGACCGAAGGTCTTTCTGTAGTCTGGTGTAATCTTTGTAGAGCTTCTGCTTCTCATTCTCAGCCTCTACCAGCTTTCTCTGAAGATCATTCTCTGAGGTGTTTGTATTGTTGATTAGGCACTCATTAACAGTCTCCCCATTTCCTCGAGGTGAACTCTGTTGTGCTTTTAGCTCATTTTCTTTCTCTTGTAACCTCTGCTGCAAATCTTGGAGTTTCTCCTCATATTCCTTCACCAACAAGTCCTTTTGACTTGTCCAATCATCTTGGTTCCTGATAGTGTCCATGTTTTCCTTGGCCACTAACATTGCAGGCTCCATTCCTAATCTACTGCTGGACATTTGCACAGAAACATGTTCCTTCTCAACTTCATCAATCTGTTTCTCCTTAATCTGTTCTTGAAGATCCAAGCATGTCTGCTCTAACTCCTGCACTCGAGTTGTCTGTTCAAGCAGGTCTGCTTTAAGGCGACTTACCTCAGTTTGGTAGTTTGCAATCTGCTCATTAGATTCTGAGAGTTTGGTCTCAAGCTCTCCAAGTCTTGAAGAAGTTTCTATAGCAGCAGTAGCAGATTGCTCCCCTTTTGCAGAAATGTCTTTATGAAGAGCAGCAAGCGTCTCTTCATACATATCTTTTAAGTTTTGCAGAGAGGCCTGTCTTTCCTCGTTTTCTTTCTGCTGCAATTCTTGTAGATGTTTTGCATGCTCTTCCTTTAATTTTGCAGTGGCCTCCTCCATTGTCCTCTCAATTTCCTCTAGAGACTTTATACGTTCTTCTTTTTCATTCTGGGTTTGCTTGATGCCTTCCAACTGCGTCTGCAAGTCTTTGATAGCCTGCTCCTTTTCCTCAATTTGTGACGTCAACTGTTTACGAATCATGCCAATCTTTTGCTCTGCCTTCTTCTTCAACTCAGCTACTTTACCAGCCGTTTTGGTGGACGCCTTTTCTTGGGCTGCCTTCACAGCCTCTTCATTCACGCTCAGGATCTCAGCCTTCTCCCTCTCAAAGTCATTCCGCTGGGATTCCAGTTCCTGCTTAGCTGTTTCAACGTCTTTCCTCAAAGACTGAAAACTTTCCTCAGTTTTCTGGATTAGGGCCCCGTTTTGAGAGCTTTGGTCCTGAGCTTCCTGCACCTGCTTCATCAACTCCATCTTTTCGTTCTCCCTAATGGTAAGGTGCTGCTGCAAATCAGCTGCGAGTTGTTCTCGCTCTTTTGTCCGCAACTCTAGCTGCTCCTCCAGATCACAAACTTTTTTTGAGCAGCTTTCCAGCTCTGAGGTCAAGGCATGAACCCTCTGTTCTTTCTCACTAAGAGCCTGGTCCATCTCGGACTTGGTAATGGAGTGATTGTCAATGCTGGCAGTGAGCATCTGAAGTTGTTCGTCCTTCTCCGCAATCTGCCTCTCCATGTCTGCAACTTTATCTTGAAGAGACTTAACAGTGCTGTGACTCTGACTGAACTTCTTTTTCAGATCAGAGAACTTATTCCTGAGTGAGTATACCTGCTCTTGAAGCGAGGTCTTCTCTTTTTCTAGCCTTTCCACCATCTCCCCCATTTGGCATGTTACTCTTTCCTTGTCCTCATTGTGCTGCTGATTCAGCAGAGATATGGCTTGTTCTTTCTCAGTTATGCTACTTGCTAACTGGGTCTTCAAGTCATTTATGACAGATTCTAGATTGCCGAGTTGCAAAACATTTGCTTTGAGATTTTCTGATATGTGTTCTTTTTCCTCACAGAGCTGCTTGATTTGAAGGTCTTTCTCAGAAAGTGCCTGGGAGCGATCATCTGCATTGGTTTGCAGAGACTCCCTTTCGGTCTGTAAGGCTTTAAGAGTCTCTGAACTTGAACTTAACTGAAGAGTCACTTCATCAAGAGAGCTCTTTAGATTATGGTTCTCATCAAAAGTCTGCTGAAGTTCTTTCTCTACAGTGCTAATTCTGTTGTCCTTCATCATGATAATATTTCTTAGATATGTGACCTTTTTCTGATGATCTATCACCCGGCGTTGTAACCCCCCAACACGTTCCTCAACTTTCTTACACAGGTCAACAGAGAAGCCATCTAACTTAGCCTGGGCTTCCTGACAACACTGCTCAAATTCTTTTGGGATGGCACACAATTGTGCCTGGAACTCTTTTTCTTTATTTTGGAGTTCAGCCATTTTTTCTTCAAGTGTCCTCTGGAGATCTTCACCCTCTTTACACTTGGACGTTTCAAGCATATTCAACTTTTGCTGGGTGTGTACCAACTCTTCAGATATGCTCTGCAGTTTCTCCTTACTAGTTTCCTCAGCCTTTCTCAGTTCGTCCTGCAAAAGGTTTCTTTCATTCAAGGCCTGGTTCAGATTCTTCTCCATGGTTTCGGCTTGTCTTTTAAGTAAACCCTCCACTTCAGATAAACTTTGCAGCTTGCTTGCAGCCTCTCTGAGCTCTGTCTGTAGTTTCTGCACAGTGGTTTCCCTCATGGCAAGCTCCTCCCTGAGGTTCTGGATGTCTTTCATAACCTGTTCCTTTTCTTCCCTGCTGGCCGAAAGCAGCTGGGAGATCTCCTCCAACTCTTGGGCTTTTTCGTGCAAAGACTGAGCATGTTTTTCTTGCAACTCCTCCTCATTTTGGTTGAGTTTCTCCTGCCAGCGATGAATAAGATCTTCCCGCTCCTGTTTATGAGTCAGCTGAAGCTTGTCTAAGTGCTCTTTGTGATTGGCCTCCAAATCAGACATGGCGGTGCTGAGGCCCTCAGAGCTTGCTTGCGCCATCTCAAGGATCATCTCTTTCAGTTGCTGGTCTTTCAGTTCTATCTCATGAGCTTTCTTGGTTAACTCCGCTTTGGCATTCTCCTCTTGATCCTGAAGCTGTTTCTTCAACTTGTCCTCTGCTTCTTTGTGTTTCTGTCTTAATTTCTCCATCTTATTTTCCTGGGATTTCAGTTTGCAATCCATGTCTTTCCTAATGTTCTCAAGTTTCTTCTCGTGAGAACTCTTCTGGTCATCCAGCTGCTTTCTCAATCGGTTTTGCTCCTCTTGCATTGTATTGCAGGTGGCAGCATGCAAATTTTCTTTTTCCAATAGTTCTCTCTTGACTTGCTCCATCTTCTGCACAAGTTCCTGAAGTTCACTTGTCTTTTGTTCAAGACACACTTCTTTCTCCCGACTATCATTACGCATTGCCTCAAGGGTTTGCTCAAGATCTTTCACTTGATTCTTGGTTTGCTGGAGTTCTTCTGTAAGTGTGCTAATCTGAGATCTTGATTCCTCAAGGGCCTCTTTATTTGACTGTTCCCTGAGCCGAAGCTCCTCCAACTGCACACTTCCTTCTTGCAAAGTCATTTCTCTAAACGCATGTTCCTCTAGTGCTTTTTCCTTCTCCTCCAACACAATCTTCAGCTGATTTATCTCTTCTTTTAGCATTTTATCCACCCCTGCAAATGACTGTTCTTTCTGTTTCGCAGCTTCAATCTCAGCCTGATATTTTACTTGTTCTTCCTTGAGCCTGTCCTCAAACTCTTGTCTTGCGGTTTCACTGGTGGTCTCCACAGCGGACAGTCTTTCTTCTAAATGTTGTTTACTATTCAGTACCTCACTAAGCTCAGAAGACAGGGTCTCAATCTCGGTTTGTTTGTCACTCAGTTTATCAAGCATCTTTTTGTTCATGTCTTCCACATGAGAATGGAACTGTTCCTCCTTGTCTTTCAGTATAGATTCAATTTCTCCTTCATGTTTCTGCACAAGCTCCTCCAAAGCAGCATCAGGCTGCTGGGTAAGGGCTGTTATCTGCTCTGTCTTTGTCTTTTCTAGCTCTTGCTTATGAGCTTCTTCTAGAGCAGCTATTTCAGCCTCATGTTTCTTTCTGTGCTCTTCCAGTTGCGCAGAGAGTTCATCCGACTTGGCAGAATCCTTCTCCGAGCTACCTAGACAACTCTCGAGTTCTTGAATTCTCTGTAAAAAGGAAAAAAATGACAATTTTAAGAAATGTACAGTGCTAAGATATGGCATTGCTTTCATTCACATTCTCATTCATGCTGGCTTCAAATCTATGGGTTAATTTGGCTATTCAACTACATTAAGGATATCCTGCTGATCTATCCTCAGATAAGGTGGCAGATAAACTCACCGTTCTGGTCGACTCCAATTCTAGCTGTAGTTCCTTGGCTTTGTTCTCTCCCTCAGTCTGAATTGCAGCTTTCTGCAGCTCGGCCTCCTCCAGAGCGAGAGACGCCTGCTGTTCTCTTTCCTGTGCCGACCGCAACAATTCCTCACGACACTGCTCCTGAGATAAATAAAGAGGAATGGTGCAAATAGCTTAGGAAACACCTACATCCAAATAGCTAATATTTGCATTAACTAATCATAAGTTACAACAGAAATTAAAACTAAGGCATACCACAGCTTGTTTGATCTGGGCACTCAGTTCCTGTTCTTTGTTAGCCAAAGCCTCTGAATGTAACCGCTCCATTTCTGCTATCCTGTCCTCTGAGGATTTCTGAAAAGAAAGAAATCGTGGCAAAATATTAACATTTGTCAGGTTTGATGGACATTTTAAAATACTGACACTCTAATGTTCACAACGCAAAACTCTCTTTCCAGTCCATCTAGACCATTTTGTGAAATGTTGTCATATAAGTTATGGGGGGAAAAAAACAAAACAAAACAATGATAAATAACAGAACTTTATATTTTACCAAAAAAAAGTGTTAATCTCACATTGCATTCATTTGCATTCAAAGTATATTTAACATTTTCTCATGGACAAGCTCAAACGTTTCACCATAAGAATTGGAAATATCTCAGTTAACTATTCCCCAAAGCATCATGCTTTGGCGAAATAATCAGCTGACTCAAAATGTCACTCTTCTATGAATTATTGGCAAAGGAAACAGAGACATACTTCATGCGTCTTTGTTATGGCAATGATTATGAGACCTGATGAATGAAACAGAACTGAATTTCTTTGTCAAAAATAAAGCTCTATCTCAGATACATGCAGGCAGAATGGTGGGCTGTAAATGTGGCATCAATTTGGTCAATTTTGATTTACTACTGCCCTTTAGTTAATGAATCATACTCCAACACACAAAGGAAGAGACTAAAGGTGTGCAGATCCATAAAAACACACAGGTTTCATGGGAACTGTGCAGTCATGAACGTTTAACCGCTCATCCAGACAAATCTCAGGATGAATGTGACACTGAGAGTGGACTGATGGCTTTTCCAGGCAAAATAACTTTAAACCGGTCAAGTGCAAATGGGGAAAGAGAAAAGGCAAAAGCAGCATATCAAAACGCAAAACAAAATGATTGAATATTCTTGATCCTAGTGTCTAAATTAAAGCATCTCTGCAAAACCATCCAGTGTTTAACAGGATGTAGCTCTCAAACAATACTGATGTTGAGAAGTTACATCTGTGAAAACAAAAAGCATGACACAGCAACAGATGTTTTATTAATATTGAAAAGATCTTTTTTATAGTTTTCTGTGGCACAAATAGTCCAAATTTAGCTTTTCCCCCCTCTCTCTGACCCTGTGTTTTTCATGCACACCTTCATAATGGTGACCACTTCCTGTTTGACCCTGGTCAGCTCCTGTTGCAAGCTTCTCCTCTCTTCCTCACTGGCCTTCTCCACCTGCTTCACCTGCTCCTCCACGCTCACCTGCAGCTGACGGCGCGCCTCCTCTGCCCGCTGAGCCACACTTAGAGCTCGCTCCAGCTCTTCAAATGCTGGGAAAGAGTCACATAAAGTACATTTAGGTCAAGCAGACACAAGAGCGGAAAACAGAGAGAGGGGATAGTCTCACTCACCTGCTTTCTCTGATTTCTCTTTCTGCTCCTGCAGCTCGTCTTTCTGAGCGAGGGTCTGCAGGAGTCTGGAGCGCAGCTGAGCGATCTCCTCTTCCTTCATCTCCAAAGTCTCATGCATCTGACGCTTGGTTTCAGCAATGACCATTCCCTTCAAAATAATGCCATAGGTGAGCATTAACGGGGTAGTTCACCAAAAAATTAAATGCACTCATCCCAGATTTTCAGTCAGTATGATCATATTTTGGTCTGATCCCTCACGCAAAGCTCATATGACTTCATTGGGGATGTTGATTTTCAAAAGCCCCTGAAAAACGAAACCTCAAATGCACAGTATTGCAGTTACCTTTTCATTTTCTGAAATCCACTACTGATTATGTCCAAATAGTCTCTAGCACAAATATGGTACCTGTCCCTTACAGCAGGTTCTGTGCTCAGTTTGAGGACGCACCTCTAATTGTTTCTGACTTATGTTTGCGCTCTTTCGCATTCCATACAATGACCCAAGTGGCAATGATCTCTATCCTGCAGGGTGAAGGTCAAAGGCTAAACACAACATGACTGATTTGATCACAACTCAGTAGCAGACAGACAGCTCTCCATATTTCACATGAATCTAGCTTAGATGACATTTCAAAGACTATTTTTTGATCATAGCGTGCAAAATCAACATTCAACCAAGTTGAATAAAAATAAAAATATAAAAATATATTGTTTCCATTTATTGTATGTTATAGTATATATAGTTATTGGAATATGTTACATATTATTATTATTATTGAAAAATGACATTTATACATTATATATGTAAAAATATAAATTTAATTTTTCAACAATAATTAATATATTTCAATAATTATATTTGGTATAAAAAATAATTCATATACTGTATTTAAATATATACAATATTTCATAATTGTTTCAATAATAGTAAAAAATAATATTATTATATAATAACAAACAATTATATATATATGTATATATATATATATGATGGATAGATAGATAGATAGATAGGAATGTTTATTCATAGATTTTATACACACACACACACACAAATGCAACTTTGCAACTTACAAATTCTGCAACAAATAAAAATTATATACAAAATAATATTAAAAATAATGAAAATATATAAAAACATAATATATTATATATATTATTTGTAATTATATAATATAATTATACATTATGTATGTTATTATATACATTTATTTCATGTACTTACATTTTATTATTTTCAATTACATGCTTTATTATTATTATTATAAAAAATAATGAAATATATGTATTTCTATCAATATATAAATTAATAATGTTTCAAATGTATATATACACTGAACAAAATTATAAACGCAACACTTTTGTTTTTGCCCCCATTTTTCATGAGCTGAACTCAAAGATCTAAGACTTTTTCTATGTACACAAAAGGCCTTGTTCACAAATCTGTCTAAATCTGTGTTAGTGAGCACTTCTCCTTTGCCAAGATAATCCATCCACCTCACAGGTGAGGCATATCAAGATGCTGATTAGACAACATGATTATTGCACAGGTGTGCCTTAGGCTGCCCACAATAAAAGGCCACTCTAAAATGTGCAGTTTTATCACACAGCACAAAAAAAACCAAGTTTTGAGGGAGCGTGCAATTGGCATGCCGACTGCAGGAATGTCCACCAGAGCTGTTGCCCGTGAAATGAATGTTCATTTCTCTACCATAAGCCGTCTCCAAAGGCGTTTCAGAGAATTTGGCAGTACATCCAACCAGCCTCACAACCGCAGACCACGTGTAACCACACCAGCCCAGGACCTCCACATCCAGCATCTTCACCTCCAAGATCGTCTGAGACCAGCCACCCGGACAGCTGCTGCAACAATCGGTTTGCATAACCAAAGAATTTCTGCACAAACTGTCAGAAACCGTCTCAGGGAAGCTATGTTATGGACAACGAACACAGGTGCATTTTATTGATGCCATTTTGAATGCACCGAGATACCGTGACGAGATCCTGAGGCCCATTGTTGTGCCATTCATCCAAGACCATCACCTCATGTTGCAGCATGATAATGCACGGCCCCATGTTGCAAGGATCTGTACACAATTCCTGGTGAACAATATTTGAGAGAAATAGGCCTTTTGTGTACATAGAAAAAACTCTTAGATCTTTGAGTTCAGCTCATGAAAAATGGGGGCAAAAACAAAAGTGTTGCATTTATAATTTTGTTCAATATACACATATACATTTTAAATAATAAAATACACAATTTTATGGCCTATAAAAATATTTTAACTGGTCAGTTCACCCTCCATTGGCAGAGAAAAGCTCAATTTGGACCCTGCTTGACCACCGTCCTAAAATAATAAGCAAGACATTATCTCCAGTCTTACTTTTATACGCAAACGTGTCAAAGTGAGCGACCCACAGGAAATATGTTTTCCGATCATTTTAAAAAGCCTTTCCGGGATAATTCATCTTTGTCTTTCGCTTAGAGGGCCAGTGGAATTTGTATTTGTACTTCTACTCATGCTGGCTCACAAACCGTCCCGTGGCAGACGCACAACATAGCTGAACCCTTCTCACCTTGTCCTGCTCCAGCTGCTCAATGAGGTTCTTGGCGTCTCCCAGCTGCGTGATCAGCTTCGTCTTCTCTGTAGTGTGGAGTTCCTGGTAAACACACGGATGACAGACGATGAGTGTGCGATGATGGATCTCAATACATTACTCTCAGAATAATAATCAACACTTATTGAGCATCTATCATAAAGACCCCAGAGCCAACTGGTCTAGACAACCTGGATTAGAAAGTGAGTTGCTTGGAAATGCAGAGGCCAGCTGGAAATGTACTGACCTGAAACTTTAACTTGCAAAATGTGGAAAAATGTTTGACTGTATATCAAAAACACTTTGCACATCCAATAAGTCTGGCTACACAAAATTTGAACGGCTAAGCATATAAACCATTTTAAGTGGGGTCTTTTCTGTTGCGATACACCTAAGAACATGCCGAAAACACTGTAATGCAAGGCTTTGCAACTGTTAAATGCCTTCATACTGATCTTCCAGATTACTATAGCATATCTTTCATGACCAAGCGATTACATTAAAACAGCAACCAAGGAGCTGTGAATAATTATCGTGTCTCCCGCCACAGATAAACACACATGCACACAAAGCAGGCCACATCCACATCACAGCAGACCGACAATCAAACCTCAATTACAGCCCAGGACAGCAGCCAGCGGTTGTGGCGCGTCGCCTCTAGCGCAGAACGCCACTCTGTTAAGCAACGCCGGTTACTTCCTGTTTCCTGAACTGGAGAGTTTGGCACTCACAACTCAAAAAAAAATTGCTCTGGATAAAAGTGTCTGCTAAATGAATGACTTTGCTAAATTAAATCTTTTTTGATCACAGAGTGCAAAATTGACACTCGACCAAAACCAAACGCAAATAAAAATAAGCCAATATATAAAAAAATAAAAACAATTATTTGTTTATTATATTACATATTATTATTGAAACTTGAAAATTTAATTTATATCTCGATATAATGCATAACATACATATATTATTCAAATAAACTTAAATGGTATTAGAATAAACAAAAATAAAAAAAAATTTATTTATTTTTATTTATATATTTAATTATATATTATACAACTCACAAAAAAAAATAGCTTTGGATAAAAGTGTCTGCTAAATGAATGACTTTGCTAAATTAAATATTTTTTGATCACAGAGTGCAAAATTGACACTCGACCAAAACCAAACGCAAATAAAAATAAGCCAATATATAAAAAAATAAAAACAATTATTTGTTTATTATATTACATATTATTATTGAAACTTGAAAATTTAATTTATATCTCGATATAATGCATAACATACATATATTAATCAAATAAACTTAAATGGTATTAGAATAAACAAAAATAAAAAAAATTTTTATTTATATATTTAATTATATATTATATATTTATATTTTATTAATTCTTTAAAATATTTTTTTTACATTTATTAAAATTAAGTAATTTTATTTTTTGTAATAATTTGTGGTGTTTGCACAGGCAAGAATTATTATTACAATCGTTCAACCTGAATAAACTTCTACAGCTTAAAATTAAACTCTGGTGCACGACTATGTGCTTCGGACATGAATGGCTCTTTCCAGTGCACTTTGTCTTCAGAAAAAGTAAAAATCTAGTTTTATTCTTCTAGTTTAATTTAATGCAGTGCTTCAGTGTTTCACATAAATCTGAAATGATTTAGTGGTCGAGCAAAGTAAAAGCAGAGTAAATCCCTGAGTTGAGCTTCAGCTGGTGTGTTTTAGTGTCAGCGAGTGTGACGGTGGGATCGGAGGGGCTGTAATGTGTGTCCGTACACTGTTTGAGGCAGGGAGAGGTTAATGTTAACCTCTGCTCTCACTGTCCCGCTGAGCGCTGTTCCCACACACAGCACAAACACATCACATCCACAGGAAACACACTCTCAGCCCTCTACCTCACAAACACACACACACACACCCAAATACATCAGCACACACACCCAGCCGCAAACACGCTCCATTACCATTAATTCATGAAATAAAATAACACATTACTTAATTAAAAAAATAAAGTTAATAAAAGAAGCCACGCATTAATAAACCATAAAATTTCACAAAAAACATGCATGAATAACATCGTAAAATAAACCATGCAAGTATAAAAGAAAAAATACAACAGAAAATAAATCATTATGAATATGAATAAATTAAAGTAAATAAATTTTTTTTTTTAAAAATCAAATAAACTAACACAATTTCTGAATGAATAATATATAAAATTAAATAATTAATAAATAAATAAAAATAAATAATAAAAATAATATAAACCATGTATGAATAAAATAAAATGTGGCAACAAAAAAATAAAAATAAATAAATAAACCATACATGAATAAAATCATGAAAAATTAAATTAAAAACATGAAAAAATAATTAAAAAAAAAAAAAAAAAAAACATCCTAATCAAAATGACAACCATATATCACCAATTAAACATTATTTCCCCATCCTCACAAAGTGTCAGTAAAGCTCCGTTTGCACACCATTTGAACTCAAACTCAAGCAAGTTATTTGTCAATTGAAAGAATCTATGTTCCACTCTTATTCTGGATTCCACCAAAGCAGTAAAAAGCTGAAGAATATTTATATTTCGTCCTTCAGCAGCCAGTCTACATGACTTCCAAATGGCTAGTTTGGCTTGTCCGATTATGAAGTTTGCAACAGTACACTGCTGTCTGTGCACTCTTGAATACTTACATCCATAGATAAAAAGTGTCTTGTTAAAAACAAAACCCAAGTTCCCAAGTAAACCTTCTATCAATGCAAATAATGGAGCCAATCTAAAACACTCAGTGAAAACATGAAAAACAGATTCTGGTAATGAACAGAAAATACAAGATGGCGAAACATTCAAGTTAAATTTAGAAATGTGAGAATTAGTTGGCAATGCACAATGTAGTAGCCTCCACTGCAAATCACCAGATCGTTTAGGTAGAGGACCCTTATAGAAAAGCCTCCAAAGAAGGAGAAAGTTCAGCAGGAACGGTTAAAAAACCTCTCCATTTTGTATCACCTCTGTCTTTAATATGCTCAAAATAATCAATTTTAACACATATCTGATAAAGGTCTCTCTTTCCGGCAACCTGAAAATCAAGCTCTTGTAATCTGTTAAGTTTCAACAGTTTTCCTTCCCGACCCTCTTCAACCCAACCCTTGGGAGACACAAATAACTTAGGAAAAAACACTCTAGAAGGGCCTCCGGACAGAAAACAATTAACAAACAGGAGAAGTGTGGAATAAAAATAAATAATAAAAATAATATAAACCATGTATGAATAAAATAAAATGTGGCAACAAAAAAATAAAAATAAATAAATAAACCATACATGAATAAAATCATGAAAAATTAAATTAAAAACATGAAAAAATAATTAAAAAAAAAAAAAAAAATTAATCAAAATATTAAAAAAATCACAATTTCTGAATGAATAATATATAAAATTAAATAATTAATAAATAAATAAAAATAAATAATAAAAATAATATAAACCATGTATGAATAAAATAAAATGTGGCAACAAAAAAATAAAAATAAATAAATAAACCATACATGAATAAAATCATGAAAAATTAAATTAAAAACATGAAAAAATAATTTAAAAAATAAATAAATATTAATCAAAATATTAAAAAAATAAATCATGTATAAATAAAATATCAAATGAAAATAAAAATAAAACAATAAAATAATAAACTCTACATCAATAAACTAAACTAAAATTTATTTATAAAATTAAAATAATAAACCATGTATGAATAAAATAAAATGTAACAAAAATCTAATAAAACTAAATAAATAATATAATATAAAACTAAACCATGTACGAATAAAACATTTTAAAACATTTAAAGAATTAATTAATAATGTATGAATAAAATAAAAAATAAAAATACAAAAAATATTAAATCAACTAAACAAACCCTGCATGAATAAAATAAAATATAAAATGACCAAAAATAAATAAATAAAATAATATAAAATAAAATAAAAATGAATAAAAATAAAATGTTATTTTGCTCAATATAACTGCAAAAACTAGGTGTTCTTCATGTTTTGTCTTATTTAATGTTTCTGTACCTTGATTTTCTCAAGCTCTTGCAGTCTCTCCTGCAGCTGCTGCTGTAAAACCTCGTTCTCGCTGCTCAGCTGAGCGCTGCGCTCTTTACTGGATCGAATCATCTCTTTACATCTCTGCAGGAGACTCTCTTGCCTTTTGATTCGCTTCTGAAGCGCCTCAAGGTCCACCGTGCTGCCCGGCTCTCCGCTGCCCTCTGCTGGCCACACACACAAAACACAAACAGGTTAAAGACGACTTTAGTGTAGAAAAATGTTCCGTGAGCTTGGAAACCTGCACACACCTGTGTTAAGCGTCGAGCCGTCATCTTTCGAGGGGCTCTGAGTGTCAGTGTTTGCATCGACCGTATCTGTGGACTGAGAGGTCTCAACCTCAGAGGAAAGCACACCTCCAGACGCCTGCAGACGCTTCTTCAAGAGAGACACCTGAAGACAAACAGCTTCAGTATCACCTCGGATAACTAGGAAATGCACAATGCAAGATAAACACACACAGAACACTTGTGTACTTGCGTCTGAAGCACAGTGATCATCTGGTCCTTCTCCTCGAGAGCAGCATCAAACTCCTCCTGCAGGTGTTTCTTGGTCTGCTGGTCCATCTGAAGCTCCTGAGGAGGAGATATGAGGCTCAATAGCTCAATATTGAGAAAAAATACAACTATATACTAATAATAAAATCTAAAAATGATATATGTATGTAACATGTTACAGAAATTATTCGAAAGTATTTTAAGAAATGCATATATTTAAATGATATATTAATGTCATGTATAAATCATAGACTGTAAAAAACGGTATAAATCTAAAATATTACATAAAAGTAACAATTAGAAAGTTTATTTAACAATAAAATAAACTCTGCATCAATAAAATAAACTTTTTTTGTAAAAAAAAAAAAAAAATGCATTTACAAAATAAATAAATAAAATAAAATAAACCATGTATGAATAAAATAAAATGTACCAAATAAAAAAATAAAATAAAATGAAATAAATAATATAATATAAAAATAAATCATGTATGAATTAAAAAAAAAAATATATATATATAATGTATCAATAAAATAAAAAAAATAATAATACAAAAATTATTAAATCAACTACAACAAACCCTGCACGGATAAAATAAAATATAAAATGACAAAAAAATTAATAAATAAAAATAAAATAATATAAAATAAAATAAAATAAAAACAATTATTTTGCTCAATAGCACAATGGTGAAGCTCAATAATCACCTCATGCTGGGTGATTATTGACTATAAATATATAAATTATATATTAATATCATGTATAAATCTAAAATATTATATAAAAATAACAATTAGAAAATTAGAAAAAATGCATATCTACATATATACAGCATTATATATATATATATATATCAATTTGAATGATCAATTAAAAATAAAAAGCACATTAAATCCATATATTTGTTTTTTCATTATTTAATTTATTCATGCATGTATTTTTTTCATGCCAAGTTTATTATAGTTAATTACAACTACAACCTTTATTTATGCTAGTTTATTTATTTACATTTATTATTTTACATTAGTTTTATTGATGCACTAAAATAAATAAAATAAAAATTATATAGACATATTTAATAAAGTACTAAAAATGACAAAAATGCAACAAAATTACTAAAACTTTAACTGAAATTAAAATGAAATTATAAAAACAAAAACTGATTCAATAGTATATAACGCTATCCCAATCATACTAAAATAACACGGCTTCATACATGGTTTATTTTTATTTTATTCATGGTTTATTTTATTTTCTATTGTCACATTTAATTTAATTTAATTTAATTTAATTTAATTTAATTTAATGTGCCCAATCAATCAAAAGCAGACAGACAAAATCCTAAACTGTCTCTGAAAGACGTCACATTGCAGACTGCATTGTGAATGCCGTTTCATGCCGCCTTTAAGTACACAGTGTGAAGCGAGCAGTAATAGAGATATCAGAGGTAGAAAAACATTGACGGCAGAGCCTGTGATGAAGAATTAATGTGTGTGTGCCAGACGAACAGCGAGAGACGAACCTCCCTGAGCTCCCCTATTCTTCTCAGGGCTTTATCTTGACTCTGGCTGAGGATGGCCTGAGAGACACAGACAGAGAGGAATGACAGACTGATATCAGCGCCAAACCTCACAGCAGAGCAAACTCATTAAAGGAAAAACATCAGGAAAACATCCCTCCAGCTGCACGCAAACCACAGCCATTTATTCTGCTGCATCGACTGAATATGAAATTACCTGCGTTTTCTCTTTATCCCGGAGTACGGTTCGGTAAGCTGTAACCAACTGAGAGAGAGAGAGAGGAAAGAGAGAGAAAACATCAGTCCAGTAATAATCATTTCACAAATCAAACTGTTCCATTCCCAAATCAGTGATCACGTCTGATCAGAAGTGTATAATCTACATTATTGACTAGTTGTGATTAGTTCTGCCACTAGTCAATGCATTGTGTATGACTCAACTAGTTGAAGGTCAGGTGTTGATACCAGGAGGACAATCCCTCTTTCCAGTGGATATACATCACAAATGATAAGCTACTACTAAATATATTTGTAGAAACTTAATTTTCTGTAAAGCTGCTTTGCAACGATTTGTATCGTGAAAAGCGCTATACAAATAAACTTGAATTGAATATACTCCATGAAATGTACACATTTTTAAGAAAAAGTAAATAAAAAAAACCACTGGAAAAAAAAAACACTACTGAAAAAAAATGGCAATAGTCTATCTGACAACTAAAGTAAAGGAGGGAATTTTAATTTGGTCATGTGCATAATAATATTAATAATAATAATAATAATTTATTATTATTATTATTATAAATGTAACTTCAGTTATCAATATCATTTGTGATTGGATTTCAGTGTTATTTTAATATTACTAATATAATATTATTTGTTCATATTTTTTATTTTCAGTTTAATTAATTAATTTTAGTTTAAGTTTTAGTAATTTTGTTATATGTTTTGTAATTTTTATTAGTTTTTTTTTTTGTTAAATATTCCTACATTGCTTGAGTTCTTAAAATATTTCTATATAGCTTTAAAACACTTTTATTTCTGTTTTAATTTGACTAATTTTATGATGGATGAATGATTTTAGTACTTCAGCTTTAATTGATTGATTTCAGTTAGTTGCCAATATTCATTAAAATTAGTTTTATATTGTTTTCAATTTTTTTTTAATTTTCAATTTAGTAATTTAAAGATTGATGGATGATTTTAGCACTTTAGCTGAAATATATTTCATATTCACTTAAATTAGTTTTCATTTTTACGTTTTTTAAGTTTAATATTTTTTATTTTTCTGTTTTAATATTTAAGTTTTAGTAATTTTATGTTTTGTCATTTTTATTAGTTTTTTATATTTCTATAAATCTTTAATTTTCATTTTAATTTCAATAATTTTAGGATGGATGGATGGTTTTAGTACTTCAACTTAATTTTTGTTTACGAAAGTTTATGCCTTTCAAAGTTTTTTTTTTTTTTTTTCAAATTTTCCATTTATATTTTATTTTATTTCAGCTTTCTTTCAATTACCAAAAATAATTTTTAATAGCTTTAGTGTTGGTTAACAATAACAACACTGTTTCATATAAGAGCGGGTCACATTTTACATAAATGTGATGTAAGGAATAAAAAAGCTGTTCCATTATATCCTGGGCAAGCATACAATATGTGTTTTTCCAAAATCATTTCATGTTACCAACCTGAAGTACTTCAATGTTGTCTGGGACACACCAACGATTACACACAACAATGGCAATCTGGCATCAAGCACGCCTCACTAATTCCTGAGCCGGTCTGAGTGACTGGATCAGGTGTAAACAGGTCAGATAAACCACACACTGTCAGAGCAGTGCATTATCTCAGATTTCTGTTCAACTGTGTCATGATTCATGTGCACAGTCAGTACTAGAGGCCTGAGCTCTTCTTGAACAAAACAGACTTGTTCAAATAATCTCTTAATGAGGGCTTAACCATATGCAACGCATGTTCATGCGGCAAAGTTTATTGATTTATTACTTTGCCATTATCTCGGGACACATCCTACAGCAGAGGAAACGCAGCGATTACAAATGAGCCAAAGAGCTTTTTGTGAAAAGTTTTACACTATTACATCTCAGAAACCTTTTATATTCAGTGAAACTTTCCAGTTTGTGCTTTAATTTGCAACTAACTCTATGCATCAGGAATGGCAGACCTTTAGATTCAGTGGCTTGAAATCTGAAATCTGAGGCCACTGGTTAAAATACTAATGGACAACAAAGACTGCAGTTTTCATCTCAAGTAAGCATTTAGGGGATTATCCCTAAATGTCTGTTTATATATATATATATGGCAAGTGATTAAGAAACAAATCTTTTGAATTAGATGCTCAACAATACTAGAAGCATCTAAAATAGTGTTGTAACATTTGTACAATTGCAATTGACATTAGAACCTTACTAAACCTGTCCGGAGCAGACGTGTTGTACAGATCACAGACTGACATTATAAAAGTTGACTTCACAGAAACACTGTCAGACATTAATGCACTGCTCGCTCATTCACTGGTGCTGAACGATGCACCTCTGGTTTACACTCAGACATTTTGGCGAAAAAAAAAAAAATCATAACGCATCTCCAAACTCATGAACAGAATGAAATGACTTTGTTGAGATCCAAGTATGTAACATGAACATGACAGCACCCAGGGAGATCATAAATCTCATAAATTACAAAAATTAATCAGAAAGTTGATTTTAAACAAAATAAATTGCATCAATAAATCGAAGTTCTGAAATGAAATGACCGTGAAAACTGTTTGCATCTTGTGATCAGAGGTGTTCAAGGCCACATAGGTAAAAAAAAATAAAAATAAGCATTTGTATTGTAAACAGTATCTGATGTGACCAGTGGAAGCTTATTTTTGCCACAGAATAAAAATGTAAAAAGGTAAATGTGACTTTATATCTCTCAATTCTGGCTTTTTTTCTTGCAATTCTGAGGTTATATGTCACAATTCAGAACTTTTTTTCCTTCAAAATTTGAAGTATACTCAAAATTGCAAGATATAATTGTGAGACATAAACATAGAATTATGATTTGTGAGATATAAAGTTGTAATTACCTTTTTTTATTAAAAATAAAAAAAATAATTGTGACTTTTACCTTGTTTCTGCAATTGTGAGTTAGCAGAATTGGGAAATGTTGATCCCACCATCTGGGCTTTTTTTCTCAGAATTCCAAGATAAAAATTCACAATTGCAAGAAGAAAAGTCTAAATTGTGAGATACTAACTTGCAGTTGAGAGAAAAAAGTCCAAATTGTGAGATATTAAATTGCAATTACTGTTTTATTTTTTAATCCATAAAAAAAAAAGAATTAAAAGCTAATTGCAACTTTTACATTGTTTTTACAATTGTGAGATAATATATCATACTACGTCAAAATAAGTCAGAATTGTGAGACAAAAAGTCACAACTACCTTACAATCTTCCAAAGTGACAACCTACATATAACAAGCACTGTGCGCTTTTGTGTTTGACTTCTCACCACAAGTAATCTGAGACCCTCCCCTACAAAATCACTAGAAAATCATAATTAGATCTGATCTCAAATCATCAAACAGTCTGACTGACCACAAGTAGGCCTGTCGCAATAATCAATACATCGACTTATCGCGCAATATATGTACATGACCTCAATCATTTTTGGTGACGCACATTATATTTACTTAACAATTAATGTCACCATGTTTTGTACATTCCACTTGCGCCTGTGTCTTCTGCAGCTTCTCGTAGATTACGTGGTGTAGTCATGAGGTGCTGCTAGTTCAAATTTAAAAAATGCTTCTACAAAAAAAGTTTCATCTGCAGATATGGTCTTGTTTAGGGATCTGTGCCTTTGTGCATGCAGACATCTGACTGCTGAGTAGTGATTGTGTTTTTCAGCAATAGTGTGCACACTTAATTTACAGAGAAAAGAAGGTCAGGGAAAAATCTGTAGATGGAAAAATAATTAAAAGTTTGTTGTCATTTGGAAGTGTGTAGGCCTTCTTGCATTATTATGCTGTTACATAAAAAAAATGGCAATAATATCGCTTATCGGAATTATTTCTGGGGCAATATATCGCACAACAAAAAGTTGTTATCGTGACAGGCCTAACCACAAGCGATCAGATCACCCAAAATGAAGGTTTAAAAGCGCTCACCTCTGAGTACTTCCCCCTGTAATTGCCGAGGCTTCTCTCGAGCCGGTGCAGGCGGTTTAAGAGCTGCTCTTTGGACAGACTCTCAGCGCTGCCGGGCGAATCCTCCGCCTCGCTCTCGATGTCCGACGGAGGGTCATACGCCGGTGACGACTGGGCTTCATTCTCTCCGACGAGAGTGAGCGATTCTCTGGAGGAGCTTCTGACCAGACTGTCCCGGGAGCCGGAGCGGAAGAGCCCTTCACCGCGGGCCGAACCCCGGAGCAAAGACTCCACAGAAGAAACCTTCTGCTGCAGCGTCTGGGCCAGAGACTGAGACTCCTCTTTCTGGAGGACAACGAATGCTTTGAGTATACAAGCATTTTAAATAATGATAATTAGATGAAAAATAAGTAGATTCTGTTTAAGGTCAAAGATTCAAACTGTGATCAAGTCTATTACTCAAAAATGACAGCTAAAAAATAAAATACATTATTTATAATTCTAAGAATAATACTAATACTAAAAACAATAATTACTATTAGTTATACTACTACTAATAATGATGATTGTTGTTGTTGTTGTTGTAATACTAAAATATACTATATAATACTAATTAATCATATTATTATTAATATTATGTTATTGTTATTTGTATTGTTATTATTATAAATAATAAAGTCATTTAATCATTTTACTACTAATAAAATAAATTATTTGTAATACTAAGATTAATTCTAATAGTAAAAAGTAATTATTATTAGCTAAATAATAGAAAAAATAATTATTATTATTTTATTTACAATATATGATATACTTATTTATTTTATTATTTTTATTTCACATTTTTATTTATATATAACTTACATTATATATGCTAACTGTAAATTGGTATTTATACACACCTAATGTTGCATTGACTGATTTATGCGGATTTCAATTTACAAGAATTATGCTTCAGTACTTTTATACTGTTTACAATGAGAACTTATTTTGAGGGAAAATGTGTTTAATTGTCATTAAAACAATGCAAAGGGAGATGCGATGTCTGTCTGACACACAGTAATGTGCAAAATTCATTTTATTCAGTTGTTTATATTTTTGAAGGAAGTCTCTTCTGCTCAGCAAGGCTAGATTTATTTGATAAAAAATACATTAATATTGTGAAAAATGTGTTTTCTATTTGAATGCATTTTAAAATGCAATTTATTCCTGTGATGCAAAGCTGTATTTTCAGCATCATTACTCCAGTCTTCAGTGTCACATGATCCTTCAGAAATCATTCTAATATGCTGATTTGCTGCTCAAGAAACATTTCTTGAAAACAGTTGTGCTGCTTCACATTTTTGTGAAAACTGATGCTTTTAAGGATTCTTTGCTGCCATGTATGCCAACAAAAATTCTGCATCAGACACTGTGTTCAAATCATCTACAATGCATGTCATTTAGTCACTTCAGATGCAATGTGAACAGGTCTTTGGTCCACTTTTAACATTTCATGAATGTGAAACACAAATAAAGCACATTAACTATTACTTACCTGAGGAGAAGCGATTCCATCCCCGTTCACACTGCCTCTCGGAGAGCTGCCGGCCGCTTTAATGCTCTGCATCAGAACAGAACCGACAAACATGAGTGAAAGTGTGTCTCTGCAATCAACAGGAGGGGTT
Source organism: Sinocyclocheilus rhinocerous (assembly GCF_001515625.1). Taxonomy (NCBI): domain Eukaryota; kingdom Metazoa; phylum Chordata; class Actinopteri; order Cypriniformes; family Cyprinidae; genus Sinocyclocheilus; species Sinocyclocheilus rhinocerous. The sequence goes on from NW_015627245.1 coordinate 64,043, forward strand.
AGTATTCCTCCGGCCCATCGTGCTGCACCCCGATTACTCTGGGAGCAGTATTAGTGTTTGCTACGAGAAATGCAGGGGCTTCTGGTTACACCAACCCTAGCCTCATGCAACTCGGAGAGGAACACATGGGGTTAAACACAAACGTAGACAGCATAACTACTGCGTTACACAAACGAGGAGTTAAACACAGCAGCACTACACTAGCAGCTTTGTCAACTGCAATCAGTTCGAACCCGCTAGAGGAGCTGGTTACTGAGAGTGTGTATGTTTGGCATTGTGGAGTTCAGCAGGGGTTAGGCGGCCACAGCGTTCTCCCTGAGGTAGATGAAAGAAGTCATGGGTAATATTACTCGGTTTATAATGGCAGACATGAGAAAGAATCATCATTGTCAAATTCTGCTTTCTATCCCTACTAATACGTGAAAAAAAGCAACATGCACACTGTATAATTATTTCTTTTTCAGGTATAGCATTGGCAACAAGGCACATTGGCAAGAATTTACTCTACTTAAATTGTTTTAAATTCATAAAACACAGATTTAAGCACAATGCATAAAATAAAATAACAATAATAATAATAATAATAATAACAATAATACTGTTGTTGTTGTTATATGATCAATATTAATACTGTTGATGTTTTTCTTAATTATAAATAATAATAAAATTATTATTATTAATAATAATATAATTATAATTAGGGTTGCAAAGGGGTGGACAATTTCCGGTCATTTTCCGGAAACTTTCCAAAAATCCCTGGAATATTCCAAAAAATCCTGGAAAGTTTCCGAAATTTTCCACCTTTTTGCAACCCTAATTATAATACATAATAATAATACTATAACAAATATTAAATAATAACATACATTATTATTTATAATGGTATGAATAATACAATACTAAAGGAAAAAATATATAATTATTATAATAATTTATATTACTGCTACTACCACTAATACTATTAACAAAAAATCCTGGAAAGTTTCCGAAATTTTCCACCTTTTTGCAACCCCAATTATAATACATAATAATAATACTATAACAAATATTAAATAATAACATACATTATTATTTATAATGGTATGAATAATACAATACTAAAGGAAAAAATATATAATTATTATAATAATTTATATTACTGCTACTACCACTAATACTATTAATAGTAATAATAATAATAATAATAATAATACATTATTATTATTATTATTATTACTATTATTATTATACTAATAATTATAACATTATATAATACTATTGTTGTTGTTATTATAAATATTAATATTAATAATGATATATATAATACTGCTAGTAATAATAATAAAATATATTATAATACTACGAATAATACTAATAGTACAAATAATTATTATTAGTTATACTACAGCTAATAATGATCATTTTGTTATTCTTCTTATTATAACACTAATAGTAATACTATATAATACTAATCATCATCATCATCATATTATTATTATTATTAGTTGTTATTGATGTAGTAGCAAAAAATGGCAGTTTATACTTGGCTAACATGCCTATATTTGACAGCCATGTAATTCAGTAATATAGTTACAATCACTACTAAATTCTGTCCATTAAAGGCATAAGAACCCATAAATATAACTTAAAAAAAAAAAAAAAAAACATGCTGAAAACAGTTTTTATGCAAGTCAGTTTACAACTAGTCGTATTTACATCAAAATCAACAAGTGAAGCTCCCTTTCTGTTTGCTGTACTACATACAGAAGGCAATCTCTACGCACTTCAGGCCAAAGATAATAAAGACAATTATTATCAGACATTACCTACACTTTGATAACCTAAAGGAAGGACACTTAAACCAACAGTGTCCCTCATAACATCACACACAACCAATTTTAGCAAATAAACATGCTTCCAGTTTACTGAGTGAGGAGCTAAACACATTTGCATATGCCAGATAAGGCCAGGGACACTTTGACTATGTGATGAAAAACAAAAGTTTAAGTCCACTTTACACATCAGAATTATCAGGGTTGTAAATGTCAATGAAAAAAAGACACATATCCACAGGACTGCATAATCATATTGCCCATTTATCACCAAAGAACATCATAATGAGGCCAGTAATACAGCAGATCACATGATGAGTGTGTGTGTGTGTGATGTGATTGGCTGTGCTGTCTGTCAGCTGATGTGTGTGTAATGAGCTCAGGTGTATGTGGAGGATTATCTGTATGTACAGAGATAAATCCTTCAGTCAAGAGCTGAGCCTCTACCGTCTCCACAAACACAGTCAGTCTAGTGGAAAGAGCAGCCTGGTTCCGTGTAAAGTGGCCTTACTGTAAAACTGTGCCTAAAACAAATTACAGATGCACAGGGCTGTAAAAGGGTTGAGTATATTTGCTTCTTATTTAAGCTTCAGATCAGTGTTGACATTGTTAACTAAAATGATTCAATGTTTTCTTTTATTTGAAGTAAAGGTGCAATAAAATGAAGCATGATAAATATTAGATGGAAAACTTAAACCTATTTTTTTTTTTAAAAAATTAAAAACCTAAAGAATATGACAAAAGAACATATTTAATTGTATAAATTTAATTACTAAAACTTGAACTTATAAATTAACTTAAAATTATTTTAAAAATAAATTTTAAATAAATAAAAGCGAATTCAAAATATTAAAATATTATAATAGTATATAAATACAAAAACAACTCTGTCACAATAGCACAGATATTAAAAAATATATATAATAATAATAATAATAATTATATATATATATAAAAACCTTCATTTAAAAACTGCATGTTGTGTTTACTTGTGTTATCTTTGACTAATATTTAAATTTGTTTGATGATCTGAAACATTAAAGTGTGACAAACATGCAAAAAATAAGAAATCAGGAAGGGGGCCAACACTTTTTCACACCACTGTATATATACACATATATATAATATTATAAAAAATGATTACAAAAGCACAACAAAACTACCAAATCAAACTAAAATTAAAAACAAAAAAAAGCTAAAATCTAAATATTCAAAATATTAATAAATACTATAATAGTACATAAATATTACTAAAATAATACTGCTTTGCATAATGTGACATTAACAACACAGACAATCCACTAATGCCTGCATGTGTAAACTCATATAAAGTGCTGGAGCATGCTCTATAGGGGACTGTATAGAGCCAAAAGAGCCTTTCACATGACTCGCATCAGTTCAGATCAGTTCAATACACCTCAACATGAAAAATGATGCAGATAGTCATGCAGAGTCATTTTATGAGGATGCTAGTTAGCAAGAAACTGTTTGCAGTCAAGAGCGAACATATAAGTAAACATAATAGGTAACATATCTGAGCGAAGAACAGAAAAAAAGTCTTGCTAATTTTGTTTATACATCACAGAAAGGAAAAAAAAAACGAGAATAGACTGATATATCAGTTGGTGATGTGTTTACCAAAATCACTGTGAACCTAAGTAGATCATGCGCATCACTGGTGTCAATGGTTTCTACATCTACCAAGACTTGCAATGTTTTTGTTAAACGCAGCCCTGACCGATATTCATTAGCTGATATTTAATACTATTTCAATTCAATTCAAATAGCTTGATTGGAATTACTGTAATACAATATTGCCAAAGTTTAGGATATTTACCAAAAAATAAAATCCCACATATTATTATTACTATGATATAAAATGTATTATTATATTATATATTATTTCCATTTTATTATGACAAAAAATATTTCATTTTATTAAACTAAAGTTTTGACTTGAGCGATAGTCTTGGATTAAATTTTTTTTAATATAAAATGTAAAGATATGATATATACATACTTTTTAATAAAAGATATAAATTGAAATTATATTATTAGATTATAAATGTTATTTATTATATGAAATGTATTATATATTAATATATATTATTATATTATATCATATCATATCATAATGTATTATATTATATTATTGATTAACATAACCATTAGATCTTCCTTGTGTCCGTTTTAAAATTAATCAACATTTTTCAAAAGAAAATAAGCGTAAAATAACTAAAGGGTGACACTTAGCTCCAGAGTTCAATGCACTGGGATATATTGACGCGAGTCATGCGAAAAAAAACCTTCAATAATCCAAATTTAGAAACACCTTTAAACAAAGAATTTGCCAAATTAATTTTACAAGGAAATCAACAGAACTCTCAGGGAAGAGCAAGGGAACATTCCACACTGGATAACCTCGGGGAAGCTATGAGGATACGGGACAGGGAATCCATGAAAATATCTAACACTACGGGAATAACATTCATTCCTGGAGATGCCAAATCAGAGGAACCATTCCGAGGTACAAAAACGGAGAAAAGCAACTGCCATCCCACAAATCAGTCCTAAAGAGGAACGCAAGATATTAGATGCAGGGGTTAGGAGCGAGATGCCTTTGAGTTATGCAGAAACGCTGCAAGCAGGTGTTACTCGGCCTCCTCTAGCTCATAACCTCCAAAGGCATCGCAGACGGGACGGGGACAGAGGGTTGCTTTTATTTCTCGAGGGGTGAGGAAGAGGAGGCGATGTGTGAGGACAGACTCACCGCACTGGGCACCTGGGCCGCTTTGGGTCGATTTGAGTGGTCCAGAGCAAAGATAGTATACTCAGAGAGAAAAGCAGGCTCTGCTATCATCCCAGCCAGCAGCTGAACGACCCCCCCACACGAGTCAACGCATTAATGACGGGACCGAGGAGTGAAGAGCAATGAGAAAACAACACAATGAGTGAGACGACAGAAAAAGAGCCAGAGAGGATGAGAGAATGACATCTGTGGAAACAGAGAGAGAGTTGAAACAGTGGATCCACACTGAGGCTGCAGACCTACGCTATTGGATGTCTCTACTGAACTCGACCTTGCCATCAAACCATCATATGCTGTGTATAGAGACATCAAACAGGTAGATCTAGCAGTCTTTGGCACAGAAGAAATTAGGGCTCAAAAATAAGGACGAGTTGACAAAGCAGTGTTGTCACTTTATCTTGTTTATTGATGATGTACACAGGTTTTTGTTTGTTTTATTCCTTGTATCAAATTTTGCTGAATTAAATGTCTGTAAAGTTTTGACTTTAGTGACAGTTTTGGACTCAAATCTTATAATATAATACAAGGTAAGATAAAGATAAAATATATATAATATAAAAGATAAATATATATAAAATAAAATGTTATATCAAAATTTAAATCTATCTAATATAAATAAATATATAAAAATATGCTTTCATATATATGTAAAGTTTTTTAGTGACAGTTTTGGACTCAAATCTTATAATATAATACAAGGTAAGATAAAGATAAAATATATATAATATAAAAGATAAATATATATAAAATAAAATGTTATATCAAAATTTAAATCTATCTAATATATATAATATAAATGTAAGGGAAGTTACTTTCACAACACGACAAAAGCACAATGCTCCTAACCACAAGAGATAAGTCTTGAGCTCAGGCACGTGCACACAAAGGGGGCTTGAGCACCTGCCCTTTTTCTTCCTCGAGAGAAAGTGCCCTTTTTTTT
>NW_015627245.1:82155-107925 GCF_001515625.1 Sinocyclocheilus rhinocerous
TATATATATAATTACATTTAAATATAAAAATATACATTAAATACAAAAAATGTAAAAAGAAAAAAAACATATATATATATTAATTGTAGTGGGGCCAATGAAAATGTTGGCAGTGCTAGTAAAAAAAAAAAAAGGAAAAAAATAATCCTTATTGTTGAGCCCTGGAAATGCTGAGATGATGTGGAATTCATTCTGAGATCTGATGAAAATTTCAAAAAGAAATAAAGAAATACAAACAAAATGTGGTAGAAAGTCAAAGGTACGAGCAAAACCTCGGCTCACTCATCAGTAACCCCTGCAATGATGATCTGCTTCATTCTGAGGTACAATCTATTTTAGCTGCGATTCATAAAAGAGGACAAAAACATCAATAAAACAAAAAAAAATAGTAACTTGATTCATGCTACATTGACAAAACTCACAAAAATAAACCAAGCAGTGTTTGAAAGTCCAATACTATTTCAGAAGATGTATTCATATGTCAATATTTGTCATGTTTAAAGGTTCATGCTTCAAAAGGGGGTTTAATGTCACAGTCCAGAAATGACAAAACTGTACCATCTAGACTATTATTAGCCTGCATTAGTGCAATCATAGCATGTCATGTGGTAACCAACCAGCTGGAGATTATCAAACTGATTTGATATCTCAGCACAAAGTTCTCTGTAAAACAAGAGGAAGATCATTTAACTTAAACAAGCATTTTACATTCACAGAATCTATTGCCCTAGACCTGGTCCAGACCATAGTGACCCCAAAAAGTATTTAGACACTTACAGGATACTTAATATTTCAAAATTTCAAATTAATTTAAGTTTAATTTAAATCAAGAATGAACGCACAAGCACACTTTTTAAAACTAAAATTTTCAAACACATTTCTTAGGTTTAAACTTAAAAAATTATAGATATATCGTATAAATTTACTGTAAAGTACTTGAATTATAGATTGTATCACGATGATCTTGCGCGTCTGACAAACACCAAAAGATCGCCTGAAGTTGTTGATTAAATGTATTGTGTCTGCAATCATGAGAAAAGCCTGTGTTATGAGAGTATGGTGTATTCTTATTCATAACAGTTCAGATATTAAACACACAAGAGTTAAAGGGCATATCTGGCACATGGAAGCAGTTGCTGCTCGTATACATGCACTCAAGAGCAATGAGAAGACGGGTTGTTTGCGTCTGACTGCTCACCTCTCTGTCGTTGGGGGAGGCCGGGGCATCTTGGTGCAGGAAAGGGGGCTGAGCGCGCCTCTCTCCTGAACTCACCTGCTGCACACAGACATGTGTGACACACATCAAGACACCACAATCACAGTCAGTGCACCAAATACACTACTGGTCAAAAGTCTGGAATAATTAAGATTTTTTATGTTTTTAAAAGAAGTCGCTTCTGCGCTCAGCAAGGCTGTATTTATTTGATCAAACATACAGTCGAAATTGTGAAATATTATTATTACAATATAAATATTTTTATTTATATTATCGTTTAAAATACTGGTTTTCTATTTTAATATATTTGAAGATAATATATTTTATTTCTGAGATGCAAAGCTGAATCATTAGTCTTCAGTGTGACATGATCCTTCAGAAATCATTCTAATACACTGATTTTTGCTGCTTAATATTTTTGTAAAAATTTGCAGGATTTTTTGGTAATAATTAAGCACATTTAAACCTAACTATAAAACCAGCCTGCTGTAACATAATGTGTATATACAGTATATATACACACACACACACACACATATATATATATATATATATATAATGTTACAGCAGGCTGGTTTTATAGTTAGGTTTCAACCAAAAAAAATCCTGAAAATGTACATAGTGTTCATATGTGTTCCTAGCGCTCTAATATAATTTCATTTTATTAAAATAAAGAGATAAAAAAATATTTTTTAAAAATTCTATTTAAAAAATGTTTTGATCATTTTTATTAGATTCACCCCCAAACATGTGTATACTTCTGTGTTCATAGCTTTACTTGATAATTAAACCAAACAGACTTGAATGTCAACTGAAGTAGAAGTTTAACCTGTCAATATCAAGTCTGTTTAGGGAGACGTGCTGAAGAGCTCTGGTTAACAGGTCAGGCTGGTTTGTGGGTCATTAAGTAGTTGACAAGCAAGAGATGATAATGTAAATGTGGTATTAAGAAGGTAACTTCACAGAATACCATGGCGGTACCACAATATTATTTAAAATACCATGTAAATACCATTATGCATGAATGTGGTAATCACTCAGCACCATGGTAACGTAAATATCAAAGTACCATATCATCTCCATCTGATTGCTTCTTGGTATTGTTTTGTTAGTGTATAACTAATCAGCTACTTTATTAAGAGTTTAAGAGCTAACGTTGTAATTTGAATGTTTAATACAGTAATAAGAGTGTTAGGCTTCATAACTCTAGTACATACTTGATGTTGTTTTGTTTTGTTAGCATACATGCTACATGAACAAAGTGCACTGACCTGCGCCTGCGCGCTGCTCCGCTGAGGCGACTGCTCCTCTATCACCTTCTGCTTCAGTTTCTTAAACATCACTTCATGCGATTATTGTCACGTCAGGAACGATTTTACTGTCCGATTACCAGTGTAAGAAACTTAATGTGTGTGTGGATGAGAGCACAGTGCGCAGATGCAGCTGACGTGGAGGAAAAGTGAACAGCTACGGCTCCTCGAGAGGCTCAGAAAGGAAGGACGATTCTGAATTGTTGACTCGCATATTTCAGTGTCAGTAGACCATAAACTGAGACAGTGTGACACACGTTATAATAACATTAACAACACTTTGATATATATAACATGCTACCTAAATTCATGTAGCAGGGTATTTAATGTGGTACTAATATATAAGTAATAATATATAATACAACATTTTTTTTAAATCACTTCTAACAGATGACAAACATTGCATGTTGCCAGTTACAGGTGCACAAGGTAGTGCTTTAATATAGTCCAAAAAGGGATCCCAAGTCTTATAAAAGGATTTGAGTGAACCAGAGAGTGAGCATCTTAACTTTTCATGTCTGATACAGTAAAAAAATATCCTGTATCCACCTGTCTTGTGTCGGGGGCGAAGTTGTAAAAGCAACAACTTTACTATCTCAGGCTGTCAGATCAGGTCTAAGGGATACTCCAAAGAGGTCTAACAAGGGATCAGGGTCTATATTAGTGTTGAGAGCTTTATTAAATGTATCAAATACACCTGACCAGAAAGTTGCCAGCTGTGGACATGTCCAAAACATATGCAGGTGATGGGCAGGTGAATGTTTGCAGCGGTTACAGGCAGCGCTTCTATCTGGGAAAACTTTAGCCAACTGGGCATCGGTTAAGTGAGCTCTGTGAATAGTATTTTACACTGCATCAAACATGCCTAGCACATAAGGAAGAGGAGTGTACCTGGGTCAAGATGTTACGCCATAGATCCTCTGTAATAGTAACTCCTAGGTCGTGCTCCCAAGTGTCTTTAAGAGTGTCAGTAGGGTCCACATTAATTGAATTTATTAAATTATTAATGACTGCGTTTCAGGGGGACGATTAGGAAAGTGAGGGAACTGCTTCTGTATAGAGTGTCTGATTTGGAAAAACCGAAATAAGTGATGACTGGGTAAATTATATGTTTTAGATAAAAAGGAGAAGGAGGCAAAGACTCCCTCTTCATAGAGGTCACTAATCTTGAGAAGGCCATTAGATGACCAAACACGAAATGCAGGGTCTGAACTCAAAATTCAAGTTTATTTTGTATTTTATTTGCATGAATGATCCTTATTGATAAATTGTTTGTATGTTTGTAATGTAAACCCAATTACTGCACAAACAAACTGAAACTGGCAGGATAATTACACACTTTTTATGCTCATAAATAACCTTTAAAACGTCTTTGACAATTATCTCCCAATGTCCCAAGAGTCTGGCCTTATTTTTCTCATTCTTATATAACCGCATTCAGCATGAGACTGTCTGTCTGTGTGTGTGTGTGTGTGTGTGTACCTGGTATTTATGTGACGTGATGATGTGACGTGATGTGACATCACATGTGGCCAAGTATGGTGACCGTGAACACACACCCGGAGCAGTGGGCAGCCATTTACGCTGCGGCGCCCGGGGAGCAGTCGGGGTCTTTCTCAGGGGTTAAAGGTCACAGACTCTATCATAAGGGAAGTTATTGAAGTTTTACCCATTTGAACTGTGAACAAAGCACCAGGTTTCTCCAGAGGGACTGCAGAAACTGCACTGTAATTAACTTCAGATAACAAGTATCCACCTAATGAGCCATAAATATTTGATTACTGTGAGCTGTACGATTAAAAACAACACGTTATATACGGATGAGAAGTCTAGGTAATGCATATTCAGTGTGTCAGTGTTACTTGTGCTTTTACACATTAGTTATGCTCTCCTTTGAATCTAATTGCTGTCTGGGAAACAACTGAGATATTAAAAAGATCTCAACTGTTATTTTTCTTTCTTTTTGATTTAATGTTGCACGTACTCTTGAGAAGCTATAGAGGGCGCTCACTATAACTGTATTAAAGCATTACATCAAGAGTGTCTCCTAATGTTTAAGATTCTGTCTCTGAAAACCCCTTATTGATCAACCACTATGAAATATTATAAGTAAGTGTTTTTGTGTCTAAGCTTCTGTGCAATATTCAATGCATGTTTATTTCTTATGATATTCATAAAATTAGTCACATTTGAACGTCCTGTATAGACTCATATCTAAGTGCATATACCTATTCTACTTGTATATAAGTGCTCACTGTACATATACAGTTTTAATATTCATATTTGCATTATTGTGTTTGTATTTTTTAGTAAATGATGTTATTTTTCTCCAATTCTGTGTCTGCTTATTGTAATTCTATAAAGACTGGAAGATTCTGTTACCAAATATTTGTACATGAGCCAGTAAAACTCTTGATTCTGATAAACTTATTTTATTTTAGCCAAAGCTACATTTCTTATTTTCATTTAGCTTAACTAAGATTAACTAAATTAACTAAAAGTAAAACTGAAATAAATTTTAATAAAAATGATATAGACGTATAAAAATAATAATTGCTACAATACAATTGCTAAAACATTTACTAAAATTAAAATGAAAACAAAAACTATAAAAATGAAAAACTAATTCAAAATATTACTAAAATCTCTAACAGTATCTCAATGATAATAAACACTGGTTACAGCCAGGGTTATTCAAATTAAAACCATGAACAACTGTAAGTTGAAATAAACTTTATCTAAAATAAAATACAAAATAAAAACCTTAAAGGAGACATATTATGCCCCTTTTTACAATATGTAATATAAGTCTCAGGTGTCCCCAGAATGTGTCTGTGAAGTTTCAGCTCAAAATACTCCACAGATCATTTATTATATAATTTTGAAAATGCCTATTTTGAGTGGAAGCAGAAACACGCGGTTTTTCGTGCCTGTCTCTTTAAATGCAAATGAGCTGCTGCTCCCCGCCCCCTTTTCCAGAATAGAGCTGCGCCATTACATCTTGGACCTGCTAAAAAACATGTTTTGGTTCTAATTATCATGTTTATCACACTGAAATCATGCGTTTTAAACCATATGAGTTTAAACTTCTGATATACGGTTTTCTGAGCGCACACATCCGAAGCACACGGACAGAAAGCGGCTGTCACAGCATGTGAGTACTAAACTAAGTTCTCATTCACACACAAAACAAGTTTACGTTAAAAACACACATGAGTTACAAAAAGTCAGTTATGTCTGTGAAGGTAAACAGCTGGGAAATAAATCGCATGTTTATTTTAGATCTGTGTGGCAGCAGCAATACATGAAATAAATCAATAAATCCACTGCTCTCTTGTCTCCTCTGAGGCTAGGACTGTAAATTGTGTTCTGTGCTCGTCTGTGCAGTACTGGGTTAATCTTTTTCACGTTTCCTTGGTTGGTAGATGCACCGGGGACCTGATTATAGCACTTAAAACCTGGAAAAGTCAGATATTCATGATATATCACCTTTAAACTTATTTGATTTCAGCCACTGCAACATTTCTCATTTTAATTTAGATTAACTAAAAACCTTTAGCTAAAATTAAAGTGAAAAAAGAACATATAAAAACGAAAAACACATTCAAAATATAAATAAAAACATTGACACTAGTTATAGCCCTGAATTACATTATGAAAACAGCCCCAATAAGATTCGTACCAAAAGCACAGGTCAGTATTAGTACTGTGTGTTGCACTGATAACCTCCGATTTGCATGAGTTTGATTACTCCTAGTAATGCCTCAGCGTCATGAGCGATCAATGATCAGCAGCAGGTTTCTGTCAGGCTGCGGGTCTGTGTCCATCCTTCATCCTGCTAATGTCTCCACTGGCTGCATACGGCAAACAATCCATCAACGTCTGGATGCTGCTTGTTCAGAATGCTGTATCTAGAAACACGAGGACCAATACAGACTTATATTTCATATCCTGCACCATAATGTGCTTACAGTCATTTTCTATGTATCAGATGTAATGACAACAGATTATCATGTTATAGTTTTAATGCATTTTTGTTGCATGTGTAAGAGCGCTACATTTTATCATAAATGCATCATATTATAAAAGTAGAAAGGTGTTTGAAGACAATCTGAACTATTTGAAAACAATGGCCAATTACCTAAAAACCAGAAAACTGTATAGGTTAGGATTTCAACCCTACCTAATGAAGGGGAACTTAACTATTACCAAAACATCAAAATTAATTAACCCTCATGTTGTGTTTCAAACATTTTCCTCTTCCACCCCCTAAGATATGATAATATCATTGCATTGGACTGAAACTTACTGACGTTTCTCAGGATATAATAATAAAAAAAATAAATAATAATAATTAAAAACTTATTTACATTTTATTTGTACTATTTAATTTAATTTATTTATTTTAATTTTATTATTATTATTTTATTTATTTATTTTATTATTTTTTTTGCGTGTGTGTTTTTCCCCCCACTTTGTTACACTATTGGTAATTCCAATCAAAAATGAATATTTGGTGTTCCCGGTCAAAAATGACCAACCTTTTAAAAAGTGCTTATAAAATTCTCGTTATGCGATAATATTACCAAATTTTGGATTCAATCTTTTTGTCAACTTGTTTTTTTTTCAGTTACCACAAGTTTTGTATTTCTCTTAGGAGCTGACTGATCGTAGGCTTCTCTGATATATCATCATAAACATCTTAAATTATTAAAGGCCTACCTCTCATTGTTCCGTGTTTTGTATGTTTTGCTCCCCATGTGTTTCCATGCTCTTATTTGGTTTTCCTGTTCCTGCTCCTTGATTGTTTCCCATTTGTCTCCAGCTGTGTTTTCCCTCATGTTATTATGTTTCATTAGTTCCAGGTGTTTCTCGTCATGTCTTGTGTATTTAAAGTGTTCCCGGTTCTTAGCTCTTGGTCCGGTATTGTATATGTCTACCTCCTTTGCTTCCTTGTTGATGTACTCCTGGTCTCCTCGTTCCTCGCTCCCTCACAGTAGCGAACGTGACACTCATATTATTATCTTATATTTGTTTAATATTAAAGCAATCAGTAAGATGACTCCAACATTTGCTCTGTTGTCTTTTATTGCACAGGCAAGTAACTACAGATAGAAAATTTGAAGGAAAGCATGAAAAATGGGATCGAAACAATTCACAAGCCAGCCTCAAACTCAGCACACTGTACTTCATGTCATGTACATGTTCATTACCAGCTGCACATCAACATGTCAGCTTTGCTTAGTCTTCTCTCTGTCCTTCTGTTTGACCTCTTTACATTCAAAAAATGAAATCACAATGCCAAATAACATCAATCTTCATGTAACCGCAGGGCATCCGTGCATCTTCACTGCAGCACACATATACATGTGATTTCTGTCAGTCATGCCCTGTTTAAGGTTCATCAAATCATATTCCTGCAGATTAGTGTCAGCAACCTGTTAAATTCAGCATTAATACAAAGGTAAGAAAGCATCATGGGCATTATCTAAATACAGTGTCTGCATAACATCCAGTCAGCGAGGAGGTAAGGCAGGTGTAGTAAGATTGCATTCAATGTCGTCAAAACATTTATGTTATATATATGCATTACAATTTGAAAAAAATTTTTTTGTAATTGCCCAAAATATATGTACAGTGTAAATTCAATACTCTTTTATTATCCCATGCAGCCACAGTCTATGATGTATTTGTGCAAACTGTAATTGAACTACAGTGATATGATGTGATTTAGACAGTAAATCCAGCAGCATCAGATTTCCAAACGCTCATGACAGACGTCAGCGGCTGCATCGTTTGCATAAAGCTGAACATTAGTGCACTTTTCTTGACATTCTCACCACACCATCAATCCCACAATCCCCAGCGCGAGCCGCCCATAGAGAATGAATGGGAAGCGTCTGCTCGTGTCGTTAGCCCGTTCCTTATCTGGAAGCAGAAACTGTTTCATTTCTTTCTCCCCTTTTAAAAAAGATCCCGCGTGTGTCCTCAAGGAAACGGCCTTTAACATTATTCATTGTTTTCATCACCTTCTCTTCTGCGCCCATGAAATATTCATCCGATACCGAGTGTCAGTCAGAGCGGGGGAAATCTGGAGTGAGCCGCGAGGAGACTGCATGGTTATTCTGAGGTGAATTGATCGGCCCGTTGTCAGGAGGATGTTCACTGCATGTGGAGAGACCATGACCACACCGACAATCTTTTGTTACTTACTAAAACTAGTTTATACTCAGGGTTAGTGATTTGAATAAACCAGAGGCTCTTCTGAGCTCTTTTTGACAGCAACACTCACTCATTACAATACAATCACTCAGATCACCCTGGCAACCGCATAGCAACCACTCATAACATTCTAGCATCATAGAGGCAAATTTTGCATGAGAAACATTAGTTTATAATATGCAGCCGTTTATTAATTTAAAACTGTAGTTTATAATACGCAGCAGCAGTTTATTAATTAAAAAATTTAGTTTATAATATGCTGCATTTTATTGATTTAAAAATGTAGTTTATATGTTGCTAGTTTTTGGTTTTAAAAAATTTAATTTATAACATGCTACAGTTTATTATTTAAAACTGTAGTTTATAATATGCTGCAGTTTATTGATTTTAAAATCTAGTTTATATGTTGCAGTTTATTAATTTAAAACTGTAGTTTATAATATGTTGCAGTTTATTGATTTTAAAATCTAGTTTATAATATGTTGCCGTTTATTAATTTAAAACTGTAGTTTATAATATGCTGCAGTTTATTGATTTTAAAATCTAGTTTATAATATGTTGCCGTTTATTAATTTAAAACTGTAGTTTATAATATACTGCAGTTTATTGATTTTAAAATCTAGTTTATAATATGTTGCAGTTTATTGATTTTAAAATCTAGTTTATAATGTTGCAGTTTATTGATTTTAAAATCTAGTTTATAATACGTTGCAATTTATTTATTTAAAACTGTTGCAGTGTTGCAGTTTATTGATTTTAAAATCTATGTTATAAATTGAATTAAATTCAAAAACTAAAAGGAAACTTGCTTAAATTTCATTTTTACTGTAAAAATGTGTATTATTTATTTATTTGCTTGTTTGTAAATCAAACAAATATTATTAGAGTACTTTCACAAGAAAACACTATTTCTAGTGTTTCTAGTCTTTCTACTTGGAAATTTCATGTTTCGTGCAATGTGTTAACTTTTTTTTTTTTATCATTTGTGAAATTTACAAGCAATTTCTGAGTGAAAATTGTTTCAAAGTATAGTTGTTATTAGTATTCTGATTTAGCTTTTATTTGAATATTTAAATTTTTCATTTAAATTTTGTTTTAGGTTTTAGTCATTTTTATGTGCTTTTGTCATTTTTAATTTAAAATTTGTCATTTCCTTTTAGCTTTATTTTATTCTTTTATGTATTTATTTATTTTTGTTTTAATAATTTTTGTACTTCAACTTCTTTCAGTTATAAGGCCACATTTTTAAGTTTTGTTTTTTTAAGTTAAGTTTTTCATCTAATATTTATTTTTTATTTTATTTCAGCTTTTTTACAATGATCTTATAAATATCTAATTTTAGTTTTCGAGGTAATGGTGGAGTTTCTGTATGTTTGAATAAACGGCAGATACTCTCTCGGCTAAAGTCTCCATGCAAAAGTGATCCATGCTCTCCGCTGGCTTCTCAACCTCTAATTTTACACAGAATATCTTTAAACACCCACACACACTCTTCTCAGGCCTGGTTCATAGCTAGCATTAGCATTTTCCCTCCATTGAGTCAGAGATGTGCGGGAGACTCTAGAGGACAGGAGAGATGCATGATGGAGTTTCGTCTTCACCCTCCGCAACCCATCCGGCCCTCACCGACACACAACTACATCACACATTCAGACTAATACTGTCTCCTCACGCATCTGCAGTGCATGAAAACATTTTAGTCTGGCATACTAGAGCACTGGACTTGACTATAAAAGGCTCTTAATCTGAACAGGACCTAAAATGCTTTTTAAAAAATGGGTTGTTAGGGAAGTGCTTAACTTTCAGAAAATGTTGAAGTTTGCAATTTTTGTCCAAATACAGATCAAACATGAGAAAATAATAATTTGTCTTCCTGTCAGATGCATGTAGAAAGGGTTCACATAATGTTATGGTCATTAAAATATTAGCATTGAAAATGAGAATTGATTATCAATATATCAGATAAATAAAATAAAATAATTAACTAAATAAAAAAAAACCTTTTTGATGAATATAAATGTAATTCATTATATAAGTTGGTGACCTTAAATTCTAATCATCTGAATAAAGTCTCCATTTACGCAGGATTTGCTTCATGAGCTTGATTTTTACGAAGATTAAAATGTCTAATCAGCTTCATAATTTATTTGTTTGTGTTGAATCATTGCACTGATAGAAAGTAAGAAAAGACATTTAGAACATCAGAAGTTTAGGTTATTGTTGGGACTATTTATATAAAAAAAAAAGAGCAGAAAATATCATGTAAAATACAAAATAAAACCAATATTAAAAAATAAAATTATCATAAAAAATAACTTTACAATAACCTAATTAAACATTATAGGCCAACTAAATAAAAATAAAATTTTTAATTACAATAATAAATAAAATATATAATGTAAAATAGAAATCTTAAAAACACATAAACAATTAAATAATAAAATAAAATTTAAAATTACAATATTATAAAATATATAATGTAAAATAAAAAAAACAATAAATATAATACAGTATATAATATTTAAATAAAAAATAAGTATAACTTTTAATTAATTTTTATTTATGTGTATATTTTATTTCAATAAAATATATAAATAAATAAAGATTTATTAAAAATTAAGAAACACAAACAAACAAAATATTTCAAATACATTTGAATTTATCTTACCTTATCTTTTTTTAAGGATGTATTTTACTGGTAAAGACATAGATTAAGAATGTGATTTGGGAAAAGCATTGCACTGTTTGCATAACAATCAAACAGTGAGGAAATAAGGCAGGTGCAACGGATCACTGCATTCAATACAGCCAATAAAGTTATCATAAATATACACAGTTTCAGTTGGAACTTTCTTTCAAAATGCCCAAAGTATATAAACAGTGTACTTTCATTACACTTTTGTTAACCAGCCACAGTCTTTATTTTAAATCTGAATTAACTAGTGATATATAACCATGTGATTTAAGCACTATTTGTCTATTGTATAATTGCTGTCAATATATTTGCAGCGGTCAAAGCCTTTTGGTTGTAATATGGGGCAGTTGCATGGCAACACTATAGCAACACCATAAATAAACTCCTACCATAATAAAAAGCCTTTTAGAGCTGACCTATGGCAGGCTCTCATGCATAATAAGGTGTTCAGGAAGAACAGAGCGGGTGAGATTTCCATACGCAAGAAGATATTTGCATTAAAGGAATAAAAACAAGCACACACTCTTGCCAAAGCTACTGTTATCTAAACATTTCACAGCACAGCTCTTTTCCAGCGGTAGCATTAGATTGGAAGATTTATCCAGATTAATCACTGCTGTCCATGTGGATTAGATATATGTCTGTTTTATTTTAATATTTTAATTTCTTTCACACTGGTTCACACTTTCTGAGGACTTGATGATGCATGAAAACAATTATTGTGGTCATTTGAAAAAGGGCAACTTTTGACCCCATGATATAATGAAACAATGTGCGCTTTTCAAAATAATAAAAACGTATCGATTAAATCACAAACAACTTGGAAAATCATGGAAATTATTCAAAAGGAGTGGAAATACTGAGAGAAATAGATGAAAAGACTCTTTAGAAATTGTATTCAGCAGAATAGATAATTACATTCAATTATTAGACAGTTTTTATTATTAATAAGAATATAAATTATTAATTGTCACTTGTTTGTAATGGTGATGATTACTTATTTAAGTATTAATTTATATATTTATTTATTTAGATTCTCTAGAAATTATACATATAGACAGAATAGATAATTACATAAAATAAATAAAAAATTAAACAGCATTGTAATTATTAGATTATAAGAATATAATTTATTAATTGTTACTTAATGATGACATAAGCTTTATAATTAAATTCAAATAATTTAATTAGACTGCATTCTATTTATTAAACAAAAAAATATGCAATTTATTAATTTTAACTGGTTTATAATGGTGATTTTAATCTTTACATTTATTTGTTATTCACTAAAGAGATTCTCTATAAATTAGCAGAAAAGATCATGACATTACATTTTAAGATTATAAGAACCTAATTTATCTATTTCACTTGTTTATAATGGTGATTACAACCTTTATTGTTATTTATTATTCATTAAACAATACAACAGGTTATCTAGAAATTAATTACATTAAATTCAAATAATTTTATTAGGCTGTATTCTAATGATTATATTATATGAATATGTCTGAGACTATAATTTATAATAATATCTAATTTATTCAATTCTTTTGTTAAACCTTTATTTAATCATTAGTAGCTTTATCTGTAGTCTGATTATTCAAGTTTGACGTTTGAAGTCACAGAACTCAATTTCACTACTTTTTCAATACTAGACCTAAACGTCATGCAGCATGTTTTCTCATTAAAGCATTAACACACACCGATCAATACCTGCTTTATGCTTCTCACCACCCACCGGTTTCAACTAGACGCCATCAATATTTTCAGCAGAGCGCTGAGACAGAAACTAGACACCTCACAAGTGCTGATATAATGTACATGAGAGAAAAACGTCCATCTGCTTTTGATTAAACTCGACAGAACAACTACAACAACAGATGAAGGAGAATCTTAAGATCTACTGGAATATAAGACGTTTTTTTCACATACTGATCAGCAATTAAACAGTCAGTCGCAATTGCAAGCTTTTGAGGACCTCAGTATCTGAGGGGTGTTCAAATGAGATGTTAAAATACTTTCTCCATTATTTAACATTCTGAGTCAACAATTGTGAAAAGTGTAACTGTGGCACTTTCAAGCATTTATCTGTTCGATTAAAAGGGACAGTGCAATCAAAAAAGACAGTTTGCAATTTTTTTTTTGCAATTTCTTTGGTGCCGCTAGAAGAAATGACACACTTCAGCCTGAAGCAGCAGCATTAACGTTTCTTTTCTTTTTTTGTTTATGGTGAATCTGTATTTCATATTTTGTGTTTACTTTTATATTAAAAGAATAGTTCACCCAAAAAACAAACATTTGCTGAAAATGTACTCACCCTCAGGCCATCCAAGATGTAGAGTTTCTTCATCAGATTTGGAGAAACGTAGCATTACATCACTTGCTCAGCAATGGATGCTCTGCAGTGAATGGGTGCCGTCAGAATGAGAGTCCAAACAGCTGATAAAAACATCACAATAATCCACAAGTAATCCACACCACTCCAGTCCATCAGTTAACATCTGCTGAAGCCAAAAGTTGCATGTTTGTAATCCATCATTAAGACATTTTAAACTTCAAACCATTCCTTCCAGCTAAAATACAAGTCTACAATCCATAATAACACTTCTTCCAGTGAAAAAGTCCATTTCCTGTTGTCTCTCACATCAAAATCCAGCCACATATTTGTTTAGAGCTGTTTTGGACTGTTTTGGCTTGTAAACAGTGTCTGTGCAGATTTCTCTCCTGATTCAGACCAGATGACTTTTTTTCACTGGATGAAGCGTTATTATGAATTATGGACTCATATTTTAGCTGGAAGCAAACATCTTGATGGATTTATTTCTTACAAACACACAGCTTTTTGCTTCACAAAACATTAATTGATGGGCTGGAGTGATGTGGATTATTATTGTGATGTTTTTATCAGCTGTTTGGACTCTCATTCTGACGGCACCCATTCACTGCAGAGGATCCATTGCTGAGGAAGAGATGGAAGGATAAATTTCTCCAAACCTGATGAAGAAACAAACTCGTCTACATCTTGGATGGCCTGAGGGTGTGTAAATATTCAGCAGATTTTCATTTTGGGTGAACTGCTCCTTTAAAATAATGAGGTGGATAAACGAGGCAACACAAGAGCACAATATCCAGACACAAACATCACAGTAATGAACAAACACATCCATCACCATATACAGACTGAAATGTTTGGCTTGATTAATGAGAATACTGCGATCCAAGATGATGTTTTAATTCCTTTTTTTTTTTTTTTTTGTAATATATTTATTGAACATTTTCGATGTTTTAATTCCTGATATCACAGCAAGCTCTAAACAAGATATTCTTTCGAAAATGCAAACGCTGCAAAACTAGATAATGCAGCTCATGCAGATGCTAAAGTGTTTGTTCAGTGACTGCCAAGTTGTTTTTGTATTTGCTATCTGGTTAATTACTAGTCAAAAGACAAGAGCTCAACCCTAAATCTCTACCATATTCTGGTCTCTACCATATGCTAGATAAGATAATGAAGGTGAATTTTTAACTAACAGAAATCACCATATTCCTTCAGTTAATTGATTACATTAGGAACTGCAAGCATTTTTGTATTACAAGTTTTCTGAAATGTTATGTTTAAATATGCAAATGAGGAATTATCTAATTAAATATGCACTGATTTGCATACATTTCCAGAACAGAAATCTGAACACTGAATAAAGCCAGATTCAAAAATCTTGTTTCATTTTTTTGTTGTTGACATATTAGAGTGAACAGGGGATAATAAATGTCTTTAGGATTTTTTTTTTAGAAATAAAATGTTTTATAATATCAGGCAAATGTTATATGAACAAACCCTTCTGTAAAAACCTTCAGAATATACATATATGTATACATACAGTAGGAAAAAATCTGTAAAGTTTGTTGTATGTAAGTGCTGCTGAAGTGCATGAGAAAAAAAACTCATTCTGAGAAAACAGCCTTTTATAATGGAAATCTACAGACACAAATAGATCAAGTACAGTACACTTAAAAGCGTATACTGAATGTTTTCTTTCCACTTGTCTGAAACAGAAGGTTATGGAAAGCCAAAGAGGGCAAAATTGCAAAACTGACCAGTGCATGAAAAACAACGTTGCTGTTTTTTTGTCTGTAGTGCCTTAGAAAACAACACTAGCTAAACCTCTTGAATACTGTATGTACATGCATATAGTGATGATTGCATGTGTATAGGTTCTTTATGTTTGTGTATAAGGATAGTGCAATAAAATGTTTTGACTCTGTTGTCAGTCAAACAACAAACACTATAACTTGACTGCTGCTCTACTATGTGGAAAAACTGTCAGTAAATTAAATAAAACAAAGGGTTTGTTTTCATCAGTGACCAGGAATGAAAACTCTGCAGTGCTTGTGGTTGTTTATGTGCATCGGTACCTTGTGACAAATGCTGCTCGTTTTCAGTTGCCTGCGGCACAAAAGCCACATCATTCAAACCTCCTGCATTCTCAGCAATACGACACACAGATTTCATCCAGAAGAGCAGGAGCTGCTGCAGATGATCGAGAATGCAGGACAATTCTGGAAACACAAGTCAAAAGTGTGAAAGCACTCCTTCAAAGACATTACACACAATGACATACTATTTATCTGTGATCTTCTGGTGTCCAGATACTGCATGGCTCATGTTCCTCCATAGTTTCAGCTGATTTGTCAATTGTGAGAGAGCTGTATTAAAGAACATACCTCCTGAATGAATATGTATTTAATTGAATTACTGTTGTGTAAAGTGTGGAGGCTGTAAACATAACAGTTTCTTTCACAACCTTCTGTAGCTGCACCTGGTTCAACCTCAGTGGAGTTTAAACTGGTTAATGTGTCATGTTTGCTACATTAATGCTCATTTGATTTAATTGTGGTTAATTAAATGAGCTGTTTATATCCAACAATACTTTATCAGCAGGAGATGAAGTCCATACTACACTGAAGCAGAGCAGGTTAGAGTAAAAAGAGTTGAATGTTGTGTAATAGCCATTCATTATTTTGTAGGTCACACAGTCTGCATTATCTGAGAGATACACATATGCACATAATATGATGAAATGAAGCTGTAAAGCATTCTGTCACCTCCTTCTATACACAAATGAATTATTCTTGCTTTATGTAAAACTCTGGGTCTCTTCATCATGTACGTCAAGCACAGCAGTCATGCTTTGTGCATGCATGATTAAACCTATATCCTACTTGATATGCAATTGATTGATAGGCTTTTAAATGATCTACATTTTGTTGAAAATCCTGTTGCACACAATCTACTAAATGCCTTCTGTCATCTGATTGATAGTTTAGACTTTATTAGCCAGTAAAAGAGCTTTTAGTATAATTGTACAAAGGCTTTCTTAAAGGGATAGTTCACCCAAAAATGAAAATTCTGTCATCATTTATAATGATGACAGAATTTTCATTTTTGGGTGAACTATCCCTTTAAGCTTGTGCTTTACATGTCTTTTTGCTGTGAAATCTTTACTGATTTTTATAAAGTAAACATAAGAATACCTTTCATATTATTAGCAATATTTCAAGATGAACACTTACTGGACTGAAGCAGCTTAGGTTTACTTGATTATCCAGACATCATATTTTAGAAAAATCATGTAAAAATGTGAGTATCAAATATGATCATCAGGCTTTCGAGGAACATTTATTTGTTCATCTCCCAATCATCATTGTATTGCATTGCATTATATGTTTTATACAGAGCTTTGATCATAAAACTAAGCATTTAAATATCATCTTACTAATACGTATTATTGTAATACGTAACTTATTTTTATGTGCATTTTATTTAAAGTGGTCATAGGATGCCCATTTTCCACAAGTTGATATGATTCTTTAGGGTCTTAATGAAAAGTCTGTAACATAGTTTGGTTAAAATTTCTCAATGTAAAAAACACCTTTTTACCCTGTCAAAAACAGCTCTTTTTCAGATCAAGACGATTTTGTAGCATTTTCCTTAAATGTTAATGAGCTCTGCTGACCCCGCCCCTCTCTTCCGAGCTGCTCTCAGAACACACAGATTTCATCCAGAAGAGCAGGAGCTGCTGCAGATGATCGAGAATGCAGGACAATTCTGGAAACACAAGTCAAAAGTGTGAAAGCACTCCTTCAAAGACATTACACACAATGACATACTATTTATCTGTGATCTTCTGGTGTCCAGATACTGCATGGCTCATGTTCCTCCATAGTTTCAGCTGATTTGTCAATTGTGAGAGAGCTGTATTAAAGAACATACCTCCTGAATGAATATGTATTTAATTGAATTACTGTTGTGTAAAGTGTGGAGGCTGTAAACATAACAGTTTCTTTCACAACCTTCTGTAGCTGCACCTGGTTCAACCTCAGTGGAGTTTAAACTGGTTAATGTGTCATGTTTGCTACATTAATGCTCATTTGATTTAATTGTGGTTAATTAAATGAGCTGTTTATATCCAACAATACTTTATCAGCAGGAGATGAAGTCCATACTACACTGAAGCAGAGCAGGTTAGAGTAAAAAGAGTTGAATGTTGTGTAATAGCCATTCATTATTTTGTAGGTCACACAGTCTGCATTATCTGAGAGATACACATATGCACATAATATGATGAAATGAAGCTGTAAAGCATTCTGTCACC
Source organism: Sinocyclocheilus rhinocerous (assembly GCF_001515625.1). NCBI lineage: Eukaryota > Metazoa > Chordata > Actinopteri > Cypriniformes > Cyprinidae > Sinocyclocheilus > Sinocyclocheilus rhinocerous. The sequence goes on from NW_015627245.1 coordinate 100,249, forward strand.
TCCTTCTATACACAAATGAATTATTCTTGCTTTATGTAAAACTCTGGGTCTCTTCATCATGTACGTCAAGCACAGCAGTCATGCTTTGTGCATGCATGATTAAACCTATATCCTACTTGATATGCAATTGATTGATAGGCTTTTAAATGATCTACATTTTGTTGAAAATCCTGTTGCACACAATCTACTAAATGCCTTCTGTCATCTGATTGATAGTTTAGACTTTATTAGCCAGTAAAAGAGCTTTTAGTATAATTGTACAAAGGCTTTCTTAAAGGGATAGTTCACCCAAAAATGAAAATTCTGTCATCATTTATAATGATGACAGAATTTTCATTTTTGGGTGAACTATCCCTTTAAGCTTGTGCTTTACATGTCTTTTTGCTGTGAAATCTTTACTGATTTTTATAAAGTAAACATAAGAATACCTTTCATATTATTAGCAATATTTCAAGATGAACACTTACTGGACTGAAGCAGCTTAGGTTTACTTGATTATCCAGACATCATATTTTAGAAAAATCATGTAAAAATGTGAGTATCAAATATGATCATCAGGCTTTCGAGGAACATTTATTTGTTCATCTCCCAATCATCATTGTATTGCATTGCATTATATGTTTTATACAGAGCTTTGATCATAAAACTAAGCATTTAAATATCATCTTACTAATACGTATTATTGTAATACGTAACTTATTTTTATGTGCATTTTATTTAAAGTGGTCATAGGATGCCCATTTTCCACAAGTTGATATGATTCTTTAGGGTCTTAATGAAAAGTCTGTAACATAGTTTGGTTAAAATTTCTCAATGTAAAAAACACCTTTTTACCCTGTCAAAAACAGCTCTTTTTCAGATCAAGACGATTTTGTAGCATTTTCCTTAAATGTTAATGAGCTCTGCTGCCCCCGCCCCTCTCGTCCGAGCTGCTCTCAGAGAGACTGTTTACTTTAGCCGCATTCATCGTGAAACTTGCTAATTAGCACATTATTAGGAAAGGCGATTTGCAAAGATTCATTACAAATCTAAAAGTGCATGTAGCATCCTATGACCCCTTTAAGTAGTCTGCTCTACTGCTATACAGATCTGATCTGAGATTACAAGCTATCAGAATGTCATCTTACTTTTTGGCCATATAAATAGCAGCATCTGCACAAAATATCATAATTTTATTCAGAGACCCAACCTGAGCAAAAATGAATATTGTTTTGTCCTTCATATTCTCACTATATCTTTCTATATGAGCCATGAAGCCCTGATGTATCAAATATGATGCTCATCAATAACACATCTACAAACATTTTTAGAATTATTATTATTATATAACAACTAATGGTTTAATAAAATGTATTTATTTATTTATTTTCAGAATGTCAGTCAGGTTAAGACATATTGGCTGACTATTTGTATTTTAGGGGTCATGTCAACTATTGCATTTCATTTTTCTCTATGTGGCCTATACCAACTGCATTATTGTTAGCCAAGTTTTACACTAAAAACATCATAAGGTCATCATAATTACTTTGCGTGACCTTTTTGAACTCTCTCCTGACCTTCGCAATTTAATGAATTAGCTGTTCTGCCTTTGAAACATCTAAATGTAAGCAACGTCTTTGTATGTGAAATGAGAAGCAGTGCTTACATGCTCCAGGTTCGCTTTTGGATCCAATATAGTTCACATTGTGACAGATTCATAAATAATTTAGTGCCACTTAAACAGTTCAGATCAGACTGAAATCATCAGGGATCTTGTTTAAAATAAACTTGAGCTGGTAGTATTTCCTCTGAAGGATCGGCAGAGACACATAAATGCACACCACATTTTACTCTTTCGCTCAAAATCATTATAGTACTGTAACATTTCAAACAAATAATGACTAGTCCCCAGTGGCTAGACAAACACATCACATCTGTTTAAGCTTATCTATGACAAACAAGAAGGGTGAGTGATGTTAACCTTTGACCTTTTCCCACACATGTTTAATGTCATCACTGGATCTGAAGGATTGTGTCTTCTGTCAGCATCACTCACTCTCATCTGTCAGTGACGGATGCGGCACAGTCCTCACTCAGCTGTGGAGGAGAATCTGTATGTGTAAAAGCATCTTTATTGCTTAAAATCCAATAAATGTTTCTCCAAAAAGAGCTTTTTTTTATTGTACTTCCTTATAATTCCCAAGGCAAAACAAAAACAAGATGAAGAAATAACTCTTCCTAATGCATCGACAAAATCACAGGCTGCAGATACAAATGTGTTTCCCCTCATTCCAGTAAGAGGAAGATTTGTGTCAGTGTATGGAAATGAAAAGTTGTCCTATGTGCTGTCAAAAACAAAAAATATGGAGATTAAAAAACAGAAAGTGCCATGGAGAACATGAAGGGATGACACATAGATCATCTGCATTCGGCTCATCTTCACTGCAGGGAAATGCCTTTCACAGAGGACTTATTTCCCAAATCACTTCAAATTAAAAGCAGCTTGTAGTTTGACAAGTTACAGCTGAAGTAAGTAGTCAGCTTCACTACTTTATGAACAAAAAAGTAGCAAACATAGCTGAAAACCGCATAGCAACACCCTAGCAACCACAACAACTGTATAGCATTACCATAGCAAAGCAGTTGAAGTAACTAACAAAAACAGAAAGCAGCATCCCAGGAAACCACCAGAACAACCTAGAAACTGCCTAGCAACCACACCAAGCACCTTAGCATCTCCCTAGCAACCACCCTGAGCACCCTAGAAACTATATAGCAACACCCTAGCAAAGCAGTTGAAGTAAACATTTGGCTTCACTTCAGGTTACTAACAAAAAGTAGCAAACAGCATCCCAGGACATCTTAGCAATGACTAAAAACACCCTAGGAACTCCTTACCAACCACCCAGTACACCACAGCAACTGCATAGCAACACCCTAATAACGCAGTTGAAGTAGTCAGCTTCACTACAAGTTACTAAAAACAACATCCCAGGTCTCCCTAGCAACCACATAGAACACCCTATTGACTACATAGCAATATCCTAGCAATGACCCAGAACACCATAGGAACCGTATTGCTACACCCTACTAACCACCCAGAATGCTATAGCAACTACATAGCAGCACTGTAGAAACGCTACAGACTAAGCAGTCATCTTCACTACAAGTTACTAAAAAAGAAGCAAACAACATTCCAACCACCTAACAACCACTCAGAACATCCTATTGACCACATAGCAATACCATAGAAATGACCAGGAACCATAGGCGTAATTTGCGGATGGGACGGGTGGGACATGTCCCAACACTTTTTGCCAGGGTCGATATTGTCCCTACCACTTTTTGAAAGTAATTGAAAAATCCCTGGTACATCGATGTATTTTTGAAAAGCAAGTAAATTCCCCAAGTAAATTAAGTTATTAAATAAAAAAACTTGCAAAACGAGTTGCGCGGTGTCCCCACCACTTTTCAAAGCAAAGTTACGCCACTGCCAGGAACACCCTAGCAACTGCATAGCAACACCCGGGCAACCATCCAGAACACTATAGCAACCGCATAGCAACACCATAGCAACCACCCAGAACACTATAGCAACCGCATAGTAACCCCTTAGCAAAGCAGTTAAAGTAGTCACCTTCACTACAAATTACTAAAAGTTACTTAAAAGTAGCAAACAACATTTCAGGACACCCTAGCAACTGCACAGCAACACCCTAGCAACCTCCTAGCTACCACCCAGAACCCCCTAGCATCTGCCTAGCAACACCCTAGCAAAGCAGTTAAAGTACTCATCTTCACTACAAGTTACTAAAAGCAGCAAATAACTTTTTAGGACACCCTTGCAACTGCATAGCAACACTATATCAACCACCTAGCAACCACCCAGAACCCCCTATTATCTGCATAGCAACAGCCTAGCAAAGCAGTTGATGTAAATAAATAGTCAACTTCACTATAAGTTACTAACAAAACATTGCATGCAACATTCCAGGAATCCTAGCAACCACCCAGAACACCCTAGTCACCACATAGCAACGAACTGGAACACCCCAGCAACTGCATAACAACACCCTAGGAACCACCCAGAACACTATAGCAACTGCATAGTAACACCCTACAAAAGAATTTAGTTATCTTCACTACAAGTTACTAAAAGAAAGTAGCAAACAGCATTTCAGGACACCATAGCAACGGCATAACAACGCTATAGCAACCGCCTAGCAACCACCCAGAACACTGTAGCATTTGCCTAGTAACCAGAACACCTAAGCAGCAACATAGCAACACACCTGCAAAGCAGTTGAAGTAGTCAGTTTTACTACAAGTTACTAACAAAGCATAGCAAACAACATTCGCAGGACTCCCTAGTAACACTTTAGCACTTTAGCAACCACCCAGAACACCCTAGCATCTGGCCAGCTACCAGAACACTTAAGCAACAGCATAGCAACACCCTAGCAACCACACAGAACACCTAAGCAGCTGCACAGCAACACCCTAGCAACTACCAGTACTTCCTAGTAACTGCATCAAATCTCCGTCTTCAGATTCTGACCTTTTAAACTCTCAAGCTAACATCAAAGTTCATCTTTTATCTAGATGACAAGTTTATCTAGATTACACTGCTATGTTTGCCATATTTATGATGCATTTTAACATGTTTTCTGCTGTACATTAATGAAAGGCGCTGTACAGTATGTGTTCGTGTTCACTCATTTGATCCTGTTGTTTTGCACTAAACGTTCCATCTAGGATCAACAAAGCTCCTGTCTAATGGACTCGCGCCAGAAACATGTTTTGGTGAGGACAGATGTTTGCAAATGTTTTCACCATTATAATCAAATCAATTAGTCACACTGAAATGGACCCAGAAAGATCAAAATATCCCATATATACTCATGCATGTAAACACAACTCAGCAAAGACAAACTCCTGTAAAATTGACAGATGGTAAGTCTGTAAACTTTCTTGCTAGCAGTCATTATTCTGCAGAAATAACTCAGTCAGTGTGAGGCTGGTGTTAAGGATGTTAAGGGCACACATGAACGTGAAGCACAGCCTGTCATGTGTGCTGACAGCGGGACACCAATCAGCCGACAGACCCCAAAATCATACACCATCATTACACACTTCACATCCTGCTATCTCTTCAGCCACTGACCCAGAATAGCTCATCAGCCAATCGGATCAAGTGAATTTTCCCACTAACCAGGACCAACAGTTAGACTGAGTAATTGGACGGGTCATCCTCGGGAAACGCTCCCAATTGAGGCCTGTGTGTGTCCTCGTGACTTACTACTGTCATTACCAGGATAGTGGACATAGCGACATTATTTAAAGTGACAATACACCCAAAAAAGAATTTTCTCTCATTATTTAAATGTCTCAGTGTTTTGTTTTGTTTTTGTCCATGCAATGGAACTCAACAGGCTTCAATGTTGTTTCCAAACATTTTGTTTTGTTTTCTGCAGAAGAAAGAAAGAAAGAAAGAAAAAAAAGTCATACTAATTTGGAACAGCATGAGAGTTTTTTTAACCATCTTTTAATTCAGTTTTTTTTAATTTAATGAATTATTGAATATTTAATTTGAATTAATGAATTTATACGGCGCCCCGCACATGGCATGCAGGAAAAAAATAGTAGGGTAAATTGTGCGCACGATTTACTAATTCATTCCCTCGATTTGCTAACTGGTGCACACGATTTATAAATCGAGAGAACGAATTAGTAAATTGTGCGCACGATTTAGCAAATCGAGGGAACGAAATAGTAATCGTGTGCAAGTTTTAGTACATAGAGGGAACGAATAAGTAAATCGTGCACACAATTTATTTATTTTTTCTTGCATGTCATGTGCAGGGCTCCGTAAATGTGAAAATTTTTCATTTTTATATTTTTATTCATTTAGAATTAATATATGGGTGAAACAGAGCATTTCAAACTTTGAATCAGTTATACCATTGCGTTGCAATATAATTCACTGTTTCGAAGTGCTCCAATTGGATCGTGTATCGTGAATCATTTGATTCAGATCGGGACTTCGAAGCGCATGTATCATTATTCAGATTGGGACTTGAGCGTGTATGACAAATGAATGAATCCTTTGATTCAGATCAGGAATTTAAAGCATGTAATTAGAAACATTTGATTCAAATCAGAACTTCGGAGTGTGTCTAGCGAATAATTTGATTCAGATCGAGACTTCAGAGCGGGTTTGCAAATCATTCGATTTAGATCGGGACGTCGGAGAGCGAAAAAAATATTGTGATTGGCAAAGAACAAGAATATTGATTGTACATTTTGTAGTGTGGTTCCCCTTTCAACATGCATCTTTTGAAAGAGAAATGCCATTGTTATTATTAATGTTAATGCTAATATTAATGCTACCAGAACTGTCTCAATTATCTATTTAAATTGGGCTAAACAAAAAGCCTTTATGAATTTCAAATATGTTGTTATGGGGTTGAAATTATGTGGCGCTTGATCATTAATGGCTCTGTTTCCTGAGTACAACCCTGATACTGTTTGCTGATTTAGTTGCATAATACGGTGGCCGAGAAGTGCTAAACAAATCACAATTCTGAAATAAAAATAACAAATTACAGTGGCACAGATGGATAAGTGTGCGTCATTGGCTTTTTGACGCGATCGACCCGGGTTCGATCCTGCCTTTTGCCGAACTTTTTGTGCCACTGGAGCTGGTGACTTACAGCCACCTTTAACTATATGTAAATATACACTCCGTATTTTTTATTCCATAGTAAGGGCAATTCATACAATACATTTCGGCCACCGTAGCATAAGGCCTGTGGCTTTGTAATAAAGAGCTTCTGTATGAATTTATCACACAAACAAATTCATAGTCATAGCATCAAAACAACATGTTGCTCACTGTCCTTCTCCTATCCCTCACCGTACATACATGAATCCACCTCTCTCACAGTGCAGGACATCAAGAGGAATATCTACTATCTTCAATGCCTGGCAAATGTTGTTTATGCGCAGCTGCTGTTGCATCCTGACTGCGCATGCATATTCATACACAGGTCATCAACTCGCGCTCCGTCCTAATGTGCTGCGCCCGAGGCTGGTGTGTACAGAAGAACATCGCTTTGCTGAAACACAGGCCATCCATCAAAGAAATGCAAATCTTTCTGGTGAGGCATGTTGTGCTCTCTTCAGGGGGAAAAATACAGAGATGAGGAATGTACAATTTACAGTAAGTGATAGAAACTCGTGTCAGTCGATTTGTCAAAGGTTGAACCTTTGAGGTTCTGAAGAATGGAAAAATCCAAGATGCTGAAAAAATTAATTATATTTGAAGAAATGTTCATTAGAACAAAAAATAATTTTAACGTGTCCTTTAGTTTGTAATAACAGACAGAAAACATGTTTACAATAAAGCACTTGCAATCAAAGCTCAGAAGACTTAAAGGAATAGTTCATCCCAAAATGAAAATTTGCTGAAAATGTACTCACCCTCAGGCCATCCAAGATGTAGATGAGTTTGTTTCTTCATCAGATTTGGAGAAATGTAGCATTACATCTCTTGCTCACCAATGGATCCTCTGCAGTGAATGGGTGCCGTCAGAATGAGAGTCCAAACAGCTGATAAAAACATCAGTAATCCACACCACCCCAGTCCATCAATTACAGTCTTGTGACTGATTTGTTTCTTACAAACATGCAGCTTTT
>NW_015627245.1:108592-131216 GCF_001515625.1 Sinocyclocheilus rhinocerous
CTCTGCAGTGAATGGGTGCCGTCAGAATGAGAGTCCAAACAGCTGATAAAAACATCACAATAATCCACAAGTAACCCACACCACTCCAGTCCATCAGTTAATGTCTTGTGAAGCCAAAAGTTGTTTGTTTGTAAGAAACAAATCCATCATTAAGATGTTTTTAACTTCAAACCATTGCTTCCGGCTAAAATACGAGTCCATAATCCAGATACGCTTCATCCAGTAAACAAGTCCGTCTCCTGTTGTCTCTCGCATGAAAATCCACTCACATATTTTAGTTTTGTACTGATCTAGCTTGTAGACAGTGCTTGATATGTGCAGATTTCCCTCCTGATTCAGATGAAACTACTTTTTCAATAGAGAAAGCAATAATATGGATTATGGACTCAGAAGCAACAGTTTGAAGTTAAAAACATATTAATGATGGATTTGTTTCTTACAAACACGCAGCTTTTCACTTCACAAGACATTAATTGATGGACTGGAGTGGTGTGGGTTACTTGTGGATTATTGTGATGTTTTTATCAGTTGTTTGGACTCTCATTCTGACGGCACCCATTCACTGCAGAGCATCCATTGCTGAGCAAGTGATGGAATGCTGCATCCAAATCTGTTCCCATGAGTATATAAATGAGTATATAAAACAAATGCAAAGATCAAAACCATTGCTGAAAGTAACTAAAACTAAACCCAAATGTAATGTGAAAAAAGTACTAAATTAAAAACACATCAGAAAATGTAGAACTAATACCCATCTTCATTCAAAATGACTTTATAGCTGATTTCACGGAGCTGAAGCTCTTACAGAAAGCGTGTTAATGCACAAGTGTTCAATAGCAGCCTGTAATGCAGCCGCTTTTCAGGGAATTAAAGAAGCGCTGCTGTCTGATAGCGACTATTAACTCCACTCAACAGATTTTACACGTAAGCGGAGAAACCGGCTGTCCGAAGGGACAAGGAAAGCATGAAGACAAGTGTGTGTGTGTGTGTGTGTGTGTGTGTGTGTGTGGAAGGAATTACCATACAGATTGGCTCTTTCAATGTTCCATTATGCTAAAGGTTTCATTATCATGGCAGGTTCAGCTGTGAAAAGGAAACAAATGCCAAATATACATTAAATGACACAGACGTTAAATCCACAAAATAGGTGGAGTAAAGCATGCTGAATATACAATTACTTTGATATCATGAGTTTGCATTCATGACATTTCATTTAATTCATTTCCACCAGCCACACTAATCTCATTTATCTTCAGAATATGCCTGTTTGTGCAATGTACAATAGCATTCATAGCAGACTCTTCAGTTCAACATGGGATGATACGCTTCCATCGAAACAGAAATGCTGACATAGCATAATCTGACTATACTTTTGCCTTGAATCGCACCAACAGGCTCATTTCTAATGTAGTGCAATGGTTGATTAGGCTTTTCCCACTGTGCTTAACCCTAAACTAATGCCTTTTAAATTCTGGGTTATGAAACAAAGATCCAGAGAAGAGTCAGTTACATTGTCTGTGCTAAAGACTACTGTAAGTAACTAAGCAAATAAATAAATAAATAAAAGGGAAAATAAAATATGTATTCAATTTAAATAATTAAATATAAACAAATAAATAAAATGAAACAAAGGCTAATTCAAAAGGAAAGGGAAAAAAATATTCAAATTTAAATGAATTATTTAATTCATTAAAAGTCATACATATTTAGTCAAATAAATAAATAAATAAAGGAAAGGTTGAAATAAATAAATAAATAAATAAATAAAGGAAAGGTTGAAATAAATAAATAAAGGAAAGGTTAAAAAATAAAGGAAGGAAAAGAAATAAATAAATAAATAAAGGAAAGGTTGAAATAAATAAATAAATAAATAAATAAAGGAAAGGTTGAAATAAATAAATAAAGGAAAGGTAAAAAAATAAAGGAAGGAAAATAAATAAATAAATAAATAAAGGAAAGTTTGAAATAAATAAATAAATAAATAAATAAATAAATAAAGGAAAGCTTAAAAAATAAAGGAAGGAAAATAAATAAATAAATAAAGGAAAGGTTGAAATAAATAAATAAATAAATAAATAAATAAATAAATAAATAAAGGAAAGGTTAAAAAATAAAGGAAGGAAAATAAATAAATAAATAAAAAGTCAAATATTTTGTCAAATAAAAATATAAATTCAAATATTTAAATAAATACATAGTATTAAAGGAAAGGTAAAAAATGAAAGGAAGGAAAAAATCAATGTAACGTAAAAAATGTAAAAGAAACAAACATAATTTTGATATGTCATGCCAATAGTTCTTATTTCAATAAGAAATACATAAACATATGAAAACAAAATGCAATGGGTGGTTTTATGGGATATTTGAGGTGAATTTTAGAGTCAAACCCTTACATGATGGACTCGGTTTCCATCTTCTCTTGATTCATCAGCAATAATCAGCGATCAGGTGCCTCCTGCACTTCTCTGCTTCCTCCAGTTCTGTGGTAATTTGGCTAAAAACAGCTGTTGAGGAAACGGCTTCATCAATCAGAGCATTTAGCAGCGCTCTTTTGCCCCGTCCCTGAATTGACTTTCCCGTTAGCTCTTCTGTGGGTGTTGTTAGGGGACATGCATTATCTGTCGGGTTTCACCGTTAGCCTGTCGCATACATCAACTCTCTTCACATGTGGAGGTTTTATTTGATATGTAAAGCAGCTGACACGTGGAATACCTGATGAGAACGAGCTGATGGGTCTGTGCTGCGACGTGTGCCGCGTTTGCAAAGGAAGCACGACTCTGAAGTTTCTCCAGATTTAGACCTCTTGCTCTTCTCCTCTCCTGAGCGTGTGCCAGTTAGGAACTAATTAGCCACTAAGGCAGAATCAATACAGCAAACAGATAGTTTTAACAAAACTTATCCTCAATGAGCACTATAGTCATTTTATGGAAAGCCTGCCTTTTCTATTTTGGAGAAATGTCCAATTAAATTTGTGTAAGAGTGTCTTAATTTGCTAATAATTTGCATTATGCTATCTTAAGCTAAATTATTAAATGTGCTGGGATATTGAGACAGGTGGACAATTTCAATCCAAAATACCTGCTATTCTTGCTGTTAACAAAATTATAATCTGCTATAATTAGCATGCAAGAGCCAAACATATGACAAAAAATAGCAGCTGAAAAATTACATTTCATGTGAATTTAATGTAACACTTAAAAAATTTGTCAATCACTAAAAATTTACAAAAAATATTACGTGTGAGTAGAACTTACCAACTTCTGAACTCTGAAGACTCAAGTCACTTCATTATTTCATACACAATTACATTTTGAGATAAATAAGTGTGACGGTATGACGGAAGAATCAAAATTCACACACACACACACACACACGAAAAGATTCCACTTTAATAATAATAATAATAATAATAATAATAATAAAAATGTTTTATATAAATGCGGTTGATCTGCTCTGATAAAAAGGGTGTGAATACCGATTTAAGTAAATAATAAATAAACTACTTAATAATATTAAATAATAATTATATTAATTATTTAATAATTTATATAACTTGCTATACAAACATGTAAAAATGCACAGTCTTAAAATAAATAAACATTTAATTATTAATATTAAATAATAATTAATTTAATATTCATACATTATTAAATCATTTATATAACTAGCTATACAAACACAAAAAATGTACAGACTCGTAAAATAAAATGAAATAAGTAAACAATCACAAGAAGTATTTTTAATATAATAAGGTTTTCTGTAAAATGTTGCGGACACTTTTCACTTTTCATGAGTTTTAGTGGTTTGCTCAAATGACTAACTGTAAGTGAGCAATAGTAATAGACAAATTGGTTTTAACAAACACCAATTATCTTGGAAGTATTTTTTTCAGTCTCATTGTTCTGGTCTGGGCTGATGTTGTACTACACAAATATATTTCTATAGAGGCAGTTTTTGCTATTTCAAAGTCTAAAATTGCTCAGTAAATGCTTGTTATTCTGTCCTCCCCGAAGCACAAAGCATCTGCCTAATGAAACCTCATTTTGCTCCGGCACTCGTATGAGTTCTGCTGCCACTTTCACATGATAATAGAGCTAAAAACACTATTGTGTTTCCCCAGCCGGTGGATTGGTTATGAAGCCACGTTCTCACCTGAATGAGGAGGAAGCATCAAACCATGACTGTGCTCGTCTGCTATCTAAGAACAAAGATAAATGACAGTTTAATGTTCCATGTCTAAATCGTGCAGTGCTGCATAGTGTATATGATGCATTTTGAATGCTTATTCAATAACAATTGGTTGACTCGCTTCAACAGTCGATTTTATAAGTCCAGCACTTGAATTACAGAAAAGACAGCAGTCAATCAACATGATACAAAAATAGTTCAGTCCTCCTGTGAGGGCAGAAAGTGAGTTTGTGACGGTTAATACCCACCAGAGTGTTTGTGTGTGTCCCAAAATGCATGTTTTCTATAGTCTGTGTGGTCAGTGATGACAGCAGGTTGTAGTGCAGTAATACAGCTGACATTTGCACCAACTGCAGCTAATAAACTCTCTTTGGATGGGCATTCTTCAACATAAATTTACTATCTCTATTGGATCCCTCAGTTCAAAGTTGAACCAAAATCACAGTTTTACTCACCTTTAAGTTGTGACTGACTTTCTTCTGTGGAGCACAAAAGGAAATGTTCATGCATACGATGAAAACAGAGAGCAAACAGACACTGCACACCTTACAAATAACCATAAAAGTGTTATAAAAGTAGTTCACGTGCTAAAAGCCGAACTATTGCTTTAAATGGGCCACATCATGAAAAAGCTCATTTTCCTGTATCTTTCGAAGTGCTCATTGTACTGTAAATATATTGTAAATAATAACATAAATAATAACATATGTAAACATATTGTAATATTGTATCCTCCCTTACAAATACAGCTTGTTTATTTAACTAAAATACAGTATTGTAAAATGTAACAACGTAAAATGTAATTTATTATTTCAGGATTCTTTGATGAATAGAAAGTTCAAAAGAACAGCATTTATTTGAAATAGAAATTTTTTGTAACATTATAAATATCTTCATTGTCATTTTTGATCAATTTAATGCATCCTTGTTGAATAAAAGTATTAATTTCTTCCAAAAAGCCTGCGTTTATATGATTCAAAGTACAGTAAAATGGTAAAATTTTGAAATATTTTTACTATTAAAAATAACTGTTTTCTATTTGAATATATTTTAAAATGTAATTTATTCATGTGATTTCACAGCAAAAAAATTTGCGTCATTACTTCAGCCACGTGATCCTTCAGAAATCATTCTAATATTCTGATTTGCTGCTCAATTAGCATAGAATGATTTCTGAAGGATCATGTGACACTGAAGACTGGAGTAATGATGCTGAAAATTCAAAAGCAGTTATTTTAAATAGTAAAACATATTTCACAATATTACTGCTTTTGCTGTATTTTGGATCAAATAAATGCAGGCTTGGTGAGCAGAAGAGAATTTGAGAATTCTTAAAAAAAAACTTTTGACTGGTAGCCTGTATGTATGTTTATATATGTTATGTATATGTATATGTTATATATAATTGTATTTTATACACATACAAACACACACACACACAAAATATATGTAAATATACTAATAAAAGCATTGTGTTGTGATTCTGTCACAGGTGCTATTGCAAAACAAGCTTTTATTGAAGGATGCCAATTATAATTGACCCATTTCAACAATTTAAAATTGTTATGGCCCCTTTATTCCGAGGCTCAGAGAAAGGCTGGAGAATGGTCATAAAAATAAATTACGACTATTTCTATGCAAGACATCTTGACCAACATTATAAGTCTCCTCTAGGGGAAAAAAAATCACATAAATGATATGAGCCCATTATGCAGCAGTGTTTTCATTTTCTGATCATTTGGCACTATGTACTATTTCAGACATCTTTGGAAGTAAATGTTCATTAATGTTTTTTGAGTGTGCAATAATCAGCCGTACTAGGTGCCTGCCAATTATTCCATTCAACCATGCATTTTTCTTGCTGGTTTTGTTCTAATTACAGTTCTGTGACAGCACAGAGATTTGCACTGCATTACAGTGATGATGTGTGTCAGCCTGATGTAAGCAGCTGTTATTATGGTATGTATCTCTGTTTAATGCAAGCCCACAGAAGACCTATTGACTAGCAGGCCGTGATTATTCCGGTTGTGTAGGACTGATTGTAATTTGCTCAGGGCTAGTCAGCGCGGTTCTGCTTCACAGCTTGTTTCCGTGCACGAGGATCACGGCCTCAACTAGTGTAGAAAAACATTTTGTTCAGTGGTGACAGGGGAGGCTGGAGTGAAAACGCTGCTTCAGTTTGAATGAGCAACACCGGGAAGATTCAGTCGAGCAGACATACGCTAGCGAACACACACAAAACACACAAATGCTTTCTGACACGCCATCGCACACTAGACTGTTATGAGACATAGACCTTGGGAAAAGTGTACAGTTGCAGTTTTTCTCCATGAGAACTGCTGAATAGGTAACATGAGCTCAGTTTCCAAAAAAGGGGCGTAACGGTACTCAAAAATGACAGTTCGGTGCATTTTTCCCTACATGGGGAAAAACAAACAAACATAAAATTGCTTCTTATGTTTCATTAAACAGTGGTTTACTGAACAAATCGTGGACCTGTCTTCAAATAAATTTAATTGTAATTCAAATTTTCAAATGCTGTGAACTATAGACAGTCCTATTTCTAAAATATTAAAGGTTTCAGAGCACAAACTATTCAATTCAATTGCTATTTATTTTTAGATATAACTGTTGGCTTGAGGAAGCCTGACCAGAAAGTTTGAAGTAGATTTAATTACTTTAAGAGATAGACAGACAGACAGACAGACAGACAGACAGACAGATAGACAGACAGATAGATAGATAGATAGATAGATAGATAGATAGATAGATTATAACTAATATACTATGTTATAACTAAGGGATGATTGCATTCACTCGATCTGCGCTGCCGCTTTATCTGAGACGCCTCAGCGATCTGTCACGCCACAAAGAGCATCAAAAAACTGCATTTATTGTTTGAATTTCTTTATAAAATATACAGTATTTCAAAAATGAGTTTTTGTTTCTCATCGAAAGAAACAAAACACTAAGCTTATTGCGATTATTGGATGGGAAGTGTGCTACAAATAATGTTTAGTGAAGTCTGTTCACACGTCAACTGAAAGAGCGTAGACTAAAACATTGATCTTGGAATTTAAGAATGGACATCTATTGGTTTAAATGAAGGTATAAAATAATAACATTAAAAATTCTATAAAATTAGGAGTTTTTAATTAAGTTCCACAAGTGTTGGTTAAAACAGCGCTGTATTTCGGCGTATAGGCTACAAGAGAAATATAGCTATAGAAAGCTTTTAAACGAACCAATTAAAACCGAAATTAAATACTCCCTGATTATGTAATCTGTATGAAGGTTCCATTTCTCTCTAAAGGCGCGTCCTTTTGGCTACTACATGCATCCTGGATATTTTCAGTACAAATATGTGTACCGTTACACCCCAAGTTCATCAGCAAAAAATAACATAACAGTATTTTCATATTTGGAGAACTTAGGTTTACCATATGCACTATTTTCCCCAAGCATGTCCCATCCAGGATTTCTAAATTGCTCCTTACATATTATAGGTACCGTTATCTGTAGGTCCCGCCTTCTCGCAAGCCTCGATTGGTCGATTATGTACAATGCCTATGCTATTGATAAAAGTACTTTTCAGTCATTACCTTCAGCATGTATGAAAACAAAGCCAAAACCCAGACATTTTTGGCCATTTAGAAATCTCAGCTGGGAAAAAGATGACTTACTGTATGGTCATAACTATTCGTATAAATTGCTGTCTAGGTAGGCAGCTCAGCTGTTATGTTGTCTTGCACAATTTAGTCGCTGAAAAGCCGAAAAAATGTCACGGATCAACTTCAACAATATGAACCACAGATGGCAATATGTGCAATTATTCACCAGGTATGAAAGGAAAAAAGACACAGAGATTCTTAGAATAGATTTTAATTTCTTATATGCGGGACTCATTAGATATCTTTTTTTTTTTAATAAATATAAAAGTACAATCATCGTTATAAATGTGCAACTTGCAACCAGAAGTAATTTGCATACAGTAAATCAATGGGACGCCACGATGCAGGCAACATGGGACGGGCCTAAGTCTGAAATGAAGACTTGTGAGGACTGATAACCAGGTAACCAGGTCTAGATTACTGACCAGCTCTTCACACCACACAGATGACTAAAGAAAGAAAGAAAGACAGACAGATTTATTGAACTGCTACTGTAATTTGATTTACATCAAAAATCAATCCAATTTACTTTAAAATAATTTTTTTTAAAAATATTTATATATTTGATATAAATATTTACACTATTTACTATTAACAAATTTTCCTAAACCAGTTTTATTTTAGTAGTGATATATTATTATAGTTTTTAAATATTTTATAAAGTTTGTAATATTTGTTAGTTTATTTATTTATTTATTTTCTGTTTTCATTTTTCAATTTATTTAAAGTTTTAGTCATTTTGCTGTGTTTTGTCATTTTAATTAGCTTTTTATATGTCCATATACGTTTACATTTTTTTATTTAATTGATTTTTATTTTAATTGTTAATTGAGTCCATTTTTATTTAATTTTAGTTTTAGTTAACCATAATACCCCTGCTGTGAACAATTCATTAATTAATGTTAGTCCGTTGAAAAATACGTTTGACTTCATAATCGTTCATCAAAATGTCATAATGCTTATGGTCTTATTTTGCTACCTGTCATACAGAGACATTTTTTACCATCCAACAAATTCCCAATAGATAAAATCAAGATAATTTTTCGCGTTTCAATCAGAAATGTCATGTTATAAAAATAAAATAGGCTTTGAATGCCATTTCATGTGGACTTTAACATTCACTGTAAATTTCCCCTTTTGAATTACATGAACCTAATCCGACGGTTACCTTACATGCATGTTTCTGCAAAAACAGAGAGAAATAAAGAGAGCAGGAGAGATAGATCGAGTAGGCGAACACCTATTCTGCTCTGCTCTTCTTGCATACTGATAAGGAATCTTTCT
Source organism: Sinocyclocheilus rhinocerous (assembly GCF_001515625.1). Classification (NCBI taxonomy): domain Eukaryota; kingdom Metazoa; phylum Chordata; class Actinopteri; order Cypriniformes; family Cyprinidae; genus Sinocyclocheilus; species Sinocyclocheilus rhinocerous. The sequence continues at coordinate 117,736 of NW_015627245.1, forward strand.
TAAAATATAATGATGATGAAAATTCATGTCAACAGTTAAACAGTCTGAGTCACACTCATCACAATTATAAAATCTGATATGCACGTCAAGCACATCTTTTCATTGAACAATGCAAAATACTGTCTGAACATGTGTTTCTAGAGGGGAGACCAGGAATGATTGTAAATTCTGTGCCTTTTCCTTCATAACTCACACACAACTACTATTGTACCTGCCATCTTCTGGTATAAGAAACATTCATATGCTTTAATAGTAAGAGTGGCATGAAATAAATACATTGAGAAAGACTGAACATAAGGAGGATAATATGTTTCTGTCAGCATATTGTTTAGAACATTACAGAATTCTAAACAATTTTCTGTAACTAATAGCTTTACAGTAGCTCCAAAAAATTAATGTAAAAAAGCCATCATTATAATTATCTGCAATGATTGATTGATGTAATAAAAATAGCCATCAACTAGATTATATCATGCACATTAAATGTTAAATATTCAGTCTTTCAGTTAACCTAGAGACATCTTATCTTGAGATCGCAAAGAAAAAAACAAATTTTAGCTTTATTGTGAGTGTTAGAATTAAATATTAATTTAAAATAGTTATAACTGTCCCTGGTCTCCCATACAACAATTCAGTAAAAACAGACCTAGAAACCCTTTATCTCTTTTTCTTGCAGCCTTTGTACTGCTTTTGAAACATGAGCTTTTCACTCTAATGACAAAAACACAAAACAAGCGATAGAAATTTCTAATACTTTCCCCACCTTTATATAGACAGCATTTTCTAAAGTGAGTCATGTCTCTTTCATGAATTTACCAAAAATTAGCCGTAATCTAAACCTGGTTTCCTCACACACTAAAGATCAACAACCTTGTGACAACTGATACTTGGACTGGTTTGGCTTTATATTGCTGTTAAAAACGCAAAGGTGAAACATGCTGGATGGGGTTAATTGAGTCCATTTCAGGGGCTACGAAAAAAGACAGATAGATAAATACAAGGTGAAATTCCCAGATCTCCCAAGTCCTGGAGGAAACAGAGGACTTCAGTTCAGTTTGATCCATTGCAATCAATGGAGATACATTTTGCAAAATGCAAAAGATTTACTGTACAGAGTAAGTTAGATCTACATTATAGTTACATGGTTGAGGAACAAAATAAGGCAGTTGATATTGATCCATGCATGCATTTTAAGAGAACAAACTTGGTCTTAAATACGCTTATTTTATATATTTCAATGCATCTTCAGGCTTGAGGAAACACGCTCCTTCACAAGCGCATACCAAGAATCGTTTTGAGTTGCATTTCCGTTGCATTGTTAGCACAGCTCTGCATTACATCTCAAACTCTCTTTTCATGTACATCACTCATGTGCAATGATATGTTCATAATGTAACTAGCGGTTTTCTGCAAATTTGATGTGAAATTTGTAGGCCTTCATTAAGGGTCAGCGGTATGACGGTATCGTCGTTGTTTTCGGTAATTAAAACAAACTATTAAAAACATTTGAAACAAAGCTGAAATAAAATCTAAATATTAGATTAAAAACTTTTAAAACCTGTAAATAAATAAAAGCTAAAAATAAGCACAAAAAAAACTAACACTGAAATAATAAATTAACATAATAATAATAATAATACCAAATAATAACACAAAATAATAACATTAAACTAAAATTAAAATGAAAAATAAAATAAAATTTGAATAAAAACTACAATAGTATATAAATGCTAAAATAGCACTGTAAGGTATATAGCAAGTTAAAAAAAACCAGTTTGACCACCTTAAACTAGCATGACCAGCTGGTAACTGGTTTATAGTTGATGTTAGATGAACTAGAAACCAGTCACCAGTTTAATCTGGATTTTACATCAGAGAAAACAATCAGATGATCAAAAGTTTCTAATTCAATGGATTATCTAAGAATGAGCATTATGGTAATTTAATATATAAACAACTTTTAGTTGAATTTCATGATATACTCTAAAGTGAGTCATGTCTCTTTCATGAATTTACCAAAAATTAGCCGTAATCTAAACCTGGTTTCCTCCTCACACACTAAAGATCAACAACCTTGTGACAACTGATACTTGGACTGGTTTGGCTTTATATTGCTGTTAAAAACACAAAGGTGAAACATGATGGATGGAGTTAATTGAGTCCATTTCAGGGGCTACGAAAAAAGACAGATAGATAAATACAAGGTGAAATTCCCAGATCTCCCAAGTCCTGGAGAAAACAGAGGACTTCAGTTCAGTTTGATCCATTGCAATCAATGGAGATACATTTTGCAAAATGCAAAAGATTTACTGTACAGAGTAAGTCAGATCTACATTGGTTGAGGGACAAAATAAGGCAGTTGATATTGATCCATGCATGCATTTTAAGAGAACAAACTTGGTCTTAAATACGCTTATTTTATATATTTCAATGCATCTTCAGGCTTGAGGAAACACGCTCCTTCACAAGCGCATACCAAGAATCGTTTTGAGTTGCATTTCCGTTGCATTGTTAGCACAGCTCTGCATTACATCTCAAACTCTCCCTTCATGTGCATCACTCATGCGCAATGATATGTTCATGATGTAACTAGCGGCTTTCTACAAGTTTTATGTGAAATTCGTAGGGCTTTCTTTAGGGGTCGGCAGTATGACTGTATCAGGGCTGTTATCGCTAATTAAAACAAACTATTAAAAAACATGTGAACCTAAGCTGAAATAAAATCTAAATATTAGATTAATTTAAACAAATATTAGAAGTTCAAGTTTAAGCACTATAATGACAAGCTGTAAATAAAAACAAAAAATGAAGCTAATAAAACTAAAGCTAATAAAAATGACAATTGCACATAAAATATGAAATAAAAAAATAAAATATAATTTTAATAAAAACTGCACTAGTATATAATTAATATTAAAATAGCAGTGTATAGCATGTTCAAAAAACAGTTTGACCACCTTAAACTAGCATGACCAGCTGGTAACTGGTTTATCGTTGATCCAAGTTGGTCTTGGACCAGCTAATGACCAAGTTAGATGAGCTAGAAACCAGTCACCAGTTTAAGCCGGATTTTATATCAGAGAACACAATCAGATAATCAAAAGCTTCTAATTCACTGGATTATAAATGAGCATTATCTCATCTTTGAGTTGAATTTCATGATATATACCTCAACTAACTTGTAATAAGTTATATTTTGTTCATACTGCCATCCCCTAGTTTTCATTACAGTTCAAGCACATTTAATCAAGTCATTTGTTCTTTCCAAGTACACCATCACTGCCAGATAATACATACAGTATAATACATAGATATAAAAATAGACCTATAAGAGATACAAGTGCCTCTCGTATGGCTTTACCATAGTAGCATGCAAAAAACTACATCAGATTGAACTACCTGAGGTTGTATATTATAAGCAAGAGCCGCGATCTTCAGTCATTCCTCACAGTTTCCCTTTGCAATATGCAAAAAGAATCCGAAATTGTTCCACTTGACTATTTACAGTGAGTTACATACAGGTAGATTGACTCTAAGTGTAGGTAGAGAGTGTGAACTGTGCTGTGCTAAGGGAGGGAGAGTGTACTGTACGTGTGTGTGTTTTGTGCTGTGTTTGTGTTGTGAATGCAGACGCGAGCTGTTGTTCTCTGGAGCAGAAGAGAGCTGAGCAGAGATGGTATAGATCACCAGCAGAGAGCTAGCTAATGGAAACTACATCTGTGCTGATGCCTTATCACACCTGAGGGACTGGATTCCCTCTCTTCTACTCTTATCATGTCAGGATTTAAGGGGTTTCAGCACACTAGCATCTGTTTCTGTCTGCTACATACACAAATGCTGCGTGACAGCTCATTTAGCATCTATTACAATTCTTCAACCAATATTCCTTGTTTTATTAAAGCAGTTTGATTTATCATTTGGAGGAAAGGAGAGTTTGCATTGGCAGGGTTTTGCAGCAAGAAAGCAACTGGAAGTCATTCATTTTCAATGAGGGCTGGTGAATTGAGGCAACATGAGCCAGTTTGTTTGCAATGCAACAAAGTGCATTAGAGTTCAATTTGATGCAAGTGAGCAGTGATGCATTGTGGTGTTTACCAATGGGAGCACAGAACGGCTCAAAAATGCACATTATGGTAGCAAATGAGCGTCATTGGGAGTTTGTTTACATGCAAACTAAATAGCGATATTAAAAAAAAAAAACAGTTTTAGGAGTTTGTCCGAATTGTTAAACCACCAACACGAGAAAGGCTTGTTTACATGAGATTTTAAAAATGATTAGGTTTCAGTTTTGCACAGTCAGATGTACACACTAAACAGGCTGGCAGAATGTTGATTATGCTGTTGCAAATGCAAAGCAAATTCAAAATAATAGGGAAAAATCAAAGTATGTTAATGAGTGATCGAATGTTTTAAACGACACATTCTGCAGAGGGTTTAAGCACAACTGATTTTTACAGTTTACTCCCATCTTACTTTAGATGTAAACACAATTTTGTTTGACTTTACTCAATTTGTGCAAGTATTGTTTACACTTTGATGCCAATCCATTTCAAAATCTCATGTAAATTTCATGCCAATCTTTTAAATCTCAAGGTTGTCTGCTTGTTAAGCACGTCAGTGTCGGATTGTGCATGTAAACACATTCATTGTGCCAAACAATATACAGGGTTTCTGCAGGTTTTAAATTTAATATATTTTTAAGACCAAGTAAAGAAAACTTAAGAGATAAATGAAAGGGAATGCAATACATCATTATGTTCTCTAAATGTACTTTTTGTAATAACGAATATATTTTTAAGACCAAGTAAAGAAAACTTAAGAGATAAATGAAAGGGAACGCAATACATCATTATGTTCTCTAAATGTACTTTTTGTAATAACTTGTACTGTACCTCCTAATCAAACTGCAAAAAAGTGATGTTTTTGTTGTTTTCCAGTGCAAATGTCTAAAGATTCTTAAATCAAGATACATTTACTAAAAGCAAAAATATATCAAATTAAAAGTCTTGTTTTATGCGAAATTAATCAAAATGAAGTGAGTTCATGATTAAAACAAGAACAAACATCTGCCAATGGGCTCAGAAAAATCAACTCAATTCCAAGAGAAAATAAGTTTTCATACCACATTTGTTCATGTTTTAAGCATAAACTCAATTTTGTTACATTTTTCAAGACTTCATTTTACATTTCATCTCAAGTAAATGTAACTTGATTTACTGTATTCATATCGTTTTAGAATATCTTTCCAAGATATTAGTTTTTTTGCAATGCCTGCAACATTTAATGCCATGCCTTTATGAATTTAAGACTGATTAAAGGCCTTCATTTGTGGATTTTAGGGGACTTTTTAATACCTGCAGAAACACTGAATATAGCATGCATACTTCCCTAAACTTCTTTCTAGATGGTTATTCAACAACTAAGGCTATTCTATTTGAATAGAGCTTCCTCAGTTGAACACCAGGCATGATATCATGCATCCTACCAAGCAAGGGCAGGTGTAGCAAACACCATCTGAGAGGATTTTATGTAGACAGCGTTAATAAGATGATAGAGGAGGGGTTGAGGGCACTAACGTTCGGTCTGCAGAGGTCTGGCAAGACGAACACGAGCTCCGCTGGAAATCTAGTTCTGTGCTGATAGATGGCTCATATATTCTCTCTCTCAGGGATTCTTCACTTTATTCTCCTTCACTCTGTCTCACTCCATCTCTTCAGCTCCTCCTCTCTCCTCTTTGGGGAACAACAGAGTTTGGCTTTGAAGTTGCTCTGCTCAGCTCATTGGTGCATCTCATCATATTACTATGAGGGTGTACAACCCTCAGCTGAATTTTTCAAAGTGTGGCATCTCTTTGCCATGAGATCCTTACTGATAGCAACACAGATCTGAAGGGGTACAGTAAACGCACTCGCTTATACTGTATAAACTCCAAACCTCCCAACCCTCTAATCTGCATACTGTAAAGTCATCATTTGCAGAGAAATAAACTTTGTTCTACATTTGTCTTTAATTAGTGCTGCATACTAGCTCACACAGTATCCGTCCTCAATAGTGTTCTAGATCAAAAGTGGTGTTGAAAATGACTCATAAGTCATTAAAAAAAACTTAATACTGAATTAGTAGTTTTGTTTTCCAATAATGCTTAAAACATAATAAATTTACTGGAGAGCAACACTGCATGAGATACTAAGACTTTATTCATGTTTATACTAATATACCCTACCCCCCTCCCCTCACTTTTTTCCAACTTACTTATATTTAAAACTACTGAAAAATCTGCCAGTTCAGTGAGTTCTGATATGTTATGCAGTGTTGTTAAGTAAATTTATGCTGTTTTAAGGATTTTTAGATGTTTTAACCATAAAAGTATAAAAGAGTTTTTGAACAATACTCTTTTGACTTTTTGCCGAAAAGAAGTGCCAAAGAATGATAGATTGAAACATTTTGTTAATTGCATGAACCTAAAAGTTACATAATAATGCAGGTAATGAATTCAGCTGGATGTTAAGACGCAAACTGTACATAATAAGGGAGGCTGTGCATTTTGAGACATTGTAGTATGTCCAAATACTGAGTATGGACTTTCCATTGAGCAGTGAAGTACATACTTTTAGTGCACAGCATAAGTATGCAAACCGGGATGCAGCTCAAGACTAAGTATGTTTGCGACATGGAGATGATGCATAGTTGTAAATCAAGTGTGCTGTAAGTAAATAGGATGCTACTTTTACTTATTTGAGATTTGACAGGCTCTACTCAGCTCCTGTGAATAGCCACTGGTAGTCAAGTCTAACTTCAGAGCGTTTAGGGTTAGTTCATGTTGTACAGTACTGTCTACAAATTCTAGAGAATATGATTCATGTAATTAGGGCTTGTTGCAGTTGATTACTAGAATATGCAAAATCACTTAAGGTGCGTTCAAATCCTCCAGGGAAGTTCGTATTTACGAGTTGGGAAGTCATAATTACGACATCAGGTGCTTAGGTCGGTGAATTTTGGTTCACTATATATAATGCTTTATAAAAGTATTTTAATGCTTTGTAATGCACTTTAATAATGCAATGTATGATCTCGTGAATAAATGTTGCATTCATTGTTACACCTTAAGAAATCATAATGCATTGAAACGCATGACAAACAATCAATTTGTGGGAATTGGTTGGTTGTCAAGGAAAGGAATCTGCAAATATTATAATGCATTTTATGAAAATATATAATCTGAATATATTTTAAACACTTAATAATGCATTATACATAAATGCTTCAAGTAAAACATGAATGATTTTTTACTATAAAAATGATGACTAAATGTGCATCTGGTGTGTTTTAGCTTTTTATGCTTTTGTTCAATTTTTAGTGTTGTAAATTGAATGGTTATATATTCTAATGTAATTGCACAGTACTATGGTATTTTATGCATGCAACTTAGACTAAAGAAATCTAATTTCATTAATTTGAGGCAATTTACCATTAATACAGAAGCTGCATTCATTGCATCTGACTCAATGACACGATCGGATCCCAACTCGGGACTTTTCTCATTTTCCACTCGTAATTGTAACTTTCTGACGCTCATGTGCGTTCAGCTCATAATTACGATCTTTCCGACATGATTTGAGCGCACCGTTACTTCCTAGCACGCGTTCGTAGCATACGCCGTAGCAAGTCACGATCCAAAAATCCTACAGGATATCCTACACAGTTCATGCATGCCATGCTGTTCTACACAAGCTCAAAAATTGAAATCGCAAACCCAAACCGCTCAACGTCCAGAGAGAGTTGGAGAGGTTTTACTGCTAAAAACAATCATTTCTGAGATGCGTACAAAGGTTACCTCTACCTAGAGTCACTGGTTTCTGCTAATCGGTTGTTCATGATGCCCAAAGCACCGACGCCGCCGGAAAAGCCGTTCTGCCGCGAGCTTCCGCACACTGTTCTGGGATATCCGTTCGCTGACTCCGACAGCTGTTTCTGCATGATGGCCAGCGAGATTTTATTGGATCCCGTCAAGTCCCGCATGGAGATCATCTCGCCCGAGAGCCTGCGTCCTTCAGTGTCGCTATCGCAAGGCCTGTCCGAGTCTGGTGTTCGGCCGAAGCGTCCGCGTCTGAGGCGCGAGCCGGGCCTGATGGCATTGCGGCGTCCCAAGAAAGCATTGGCTTTGCTGCAGCGCTGGCAGCACATGCAGCTCATTTTCTCCAACATCCAATTGAGGACCTGCTTGATGACGATGGAGATGACGTTGAAGAGCGAGTAGATGCAACATACTCCAGTCAAGATGAAGAGGAAGTTGGCCAAACGGTAAAGTCCTTGGTAGCCGTACGCAGCGTTTTGGCTGCTCACCAAATCTCCGAAACCAATGGTGCTGAAGGTGACGAAGCAAAAATACAGCGAGTCCAGATACGCCCAGCCTTCGACTGGAGTGTACATGGCCGACGCGCAGCAGGAGATCACGATGGCCGACAAACCCAGAATGAGCATCACGTGGTACACTGAGGGTTTCCAACCGGGCAATGTACTCGCCGCGAAGTCCTGGCAGATCCCCGGTGGGAGGAGGCCACTGGTACGCAGACGCCGCAGACGCACGGCCTTCATCACCACGGCCTAGCTCGTTAGAACATCGTATTCTTTATTTGCCATACTTGTATGTAGATCATTCATTTGGTGTCAAAAACCTTTGTGCTTACATTTATTTATTTGTGACCCTAGACCAAAAAACCAGTCATAAGGGTCCATTTTTCGAAATTGAGATTTATACATTATCTGAAAGCTGAATAAATAAGCTTGCCATTGATGTATGGTTTGTTAGGGTAGGACAATATTTGGCTGAGATACAACTATTTAAATATCTGGAATCTGAGGGTGCAAAAAAATCAAAATATTGAGAAAATCGCCTTTAAAGTTGTCTAAACGAAGTCCTTAGCAATGCATATTACTAATCAAAAATTAAGTATTGATATATGTACGGTAGAAAATTTACAGAATATCTTCATGGAACATGATCTTTACTTAATATCTTAATGATTTTTGGCATAAAAGAAAAATGATTTAACTGATTATAGTGAGAGAAAGTGAAAGAGAAACAGCAGTGCTAGAAAGGCAGCAAAAGAACAGCATTAAGATTTGAGGTAAGTTTTGGTGAACAAAAATGTTTCTAGTTATACAAGCTTGATTTCATGTGTTTCATGTCAGAGTGTCAGCATGCAATGCATAATGCAATGCAACTGTTTATACCACAGTGTATAATTCTATTAATGCAAGTCAATAGGAATTTTGTTGTAAATCTCCAATCGACTTGAATTACTAGAATTACACTAACATGCTATAAACATCTTAAACATACATAAAGCAGCATTGAAATTATCTACAAAACTGAATTAATTTCAGAAACTACTTAAGTAGAAGACAAATAAATAGTTTGAAGAATATCAGAGCACTGCTGTCTTGAAACACTATAAAAATCCAGCATAAAATATGAATTAATACTTTAAAACCATTGTGATCTAAACAAGTGGTGAAATAACTATTAACCATTTCAATAGTAATAGTGAGAAAATGACTGATATTATTTTGATATGTATATTTTGTTTTACATAATTAAATATTAATATATTTTTTAATTAATGAATGAATTAATTAATAAAAACATTTCAACATTCAACATTTTTACCAATAATTTTGCCCATAATAAAGTTTTTCCCCCACAAATTTATTGTACCTGTTTACAGAGATTAGATATGAGACATCAAGATAAATACTTTATCACTAAACCACAAGATAAATATCACTTTCGACAGAATTTATATTGTTATGTGTCATTTCTAATCAAGCTGTAATTTTGTCAAATTATTTAAAAACGTGAAAATATTACATAATTGTGTGTATTTATGATACATGAAAAGCTCAGTGTTATTCAAGACACTATTATAATTATATTTATTAAGAAAAATTATTATAATTTTTAGTTATGTATTGATAGTTTGAATTTTGATTTTGATTATTTTTCTATTTTTTGTTTTATTATGTTTTTGTAATTTTGTTGTGTATTTTTTATTTGTTGTTGTTTCTTTTATAATATGTCTATATAGTTTTTATTAATGTTATTATTTTAGTACATCAAGTTAAACTAAATAAAATGTTTCCATGGCAACTAGCTGAAATAAAATACGTTGAATTTTTAAAAATATTTTATTTAGTTAACGTTTATTTTATTTCAAGTAACAAAAATGTTTTTGAATGCTTTTAGTTAGTTAACTATATAACAACACTGAGCAACCTAAGCAAGACAAAAGAGTCTACACTTTTATTCAAAAAATTTTTTAAATGACAAGCCCAATCTTTTGAGGAGTGATAGAAAAATTCATGACTTCCCACAAAATGACAGAATTCACCTGTAATGCATTTATATACACTGTTAAACAAAATAAAAGTCTGCAGTAGCACAAATGCCCATGTTGCATTCTGGACTGTTAGATAACACTTCAGTCTCAGGAGACACACAAAGAGCAATGCCACAGACTGAGTTGAAACATATCCAATAAACACGAGCAACATTCCCTGCCTGGGAAACACAACTGCACAAACTGTACTTCACTACACAACAAAAATAACGATAACACCGAGCAGAAGAGTGCTCATGTGGCTGATGGCAATGCACAACAGGCTCTCCTGAAAACAGCCCATTCGCTCTGGCATAAAACCACATGGCACGATCAAGCAGTGCTCTTTATAAGACAAAAAGAGAACAGGATCAAATCTAACCTCTCAGCCGTTCATCTCTAATTAATTAACCCTGTTCGTTTTTCCACTGGCCTGCCGCTTAGATGCTCTTGATAAGAGGGCACTGAGGTTTCAAAATCTCAGTTACCTCAAGCCCTGAACCATCGATTCTGTGCTGTTTCAGAGCCGACACTTCAGACTGGATCTCTGGAGACTTTAGGGACAGAGGGAGAGAGAGGCAAACACACCCAAAATAACCTGCAGGACTTCAGACAACAGTCTGACAGATCGTCTTTGTGGAGAATTACAACTCAGCACTGCTCGAGTGTGTGCAAATGATCAGTGCCAACCATTGTTTTATGATCTTATACTTGACATTCAGTATAAAACAATGTGCCAATCTGGAAACAATACACCCCAGCATATAAACTCCAGATATGCCATCTGTTTTGAAGTCTGCATGACAATAAATACCTCTTTTCAGAAAAAAATTAAGAATTAACAATTAGCAAACGAATAATGTCAACATTAATCAGAATTCACAGCCCATTTATTTCTGTAAAGTAACCAGAGGTCTATAATACCTGCAGAAAATTATCATTGCATCTCAATGGCGTGGAGTATGTGTGTCACACAAAATAGTTCACCCAAAAACATTTGCTGAAAATGTACTCCCTGTCAGGCCATCCAAGATGGATTTGTTTCTTCAACAGATTTGGAGAAATGTATCATTCCATCTCTTGCTCACCAATGGATCCTCTGCAGTGAATGGGTGCCGTCAGAATGAGAGTCCAAAAAAAACATCACAATAATCCACACCACTCCAGTCCATCAGTTAATATCTTGTGAAGCCAAAAGCTGCGTGTTTGTAAGAAACAAACCCATCATTACACTTGCTTCTGGCCAAAATATGAGTCCATAATCCATAATAACGCTTCCACCAGTGGAAAAGTCCATCCCATGTTATCTCTCACATCAAAATACAATACAAACAATACTTGTTTAAAACTGTTTTGGGCTTGTAAACGCTGCTTGATGCAGATTTCTCTCCTGATTCAGAGCAGATCACAAGAGGAAGCCAAAAGCAATGGTTTGTAGTAAAAAAACACATTAAATATACATTTTTGGCTTCCCAAGACATTAACTGATGGATTGGAGTGGTGTGGATTACATGTGGATTATTGTGATGTTTTTATCAGCTGTTTGGACTCTCATTCTGACGGCACCCATTCACTGCAGAGGATCCACTGGTGAGCAAGGGATGCAATGCTACATTTCTCCAAATCTGATGAAGAAACAAACTCATCTACATCTTGGATGGCCTGAGAGTGAGTAAATATTCAGCCAAATTTCATTTTTGAGTAAACTATTCCTTTAATTCCATTATATAAATCAATTTGGAATATAAGTCGCAGCATGATTCAGATGATAAAAAAATACAACTTGTATTCCAGAAAATCTGGTAAGAATCATGTTGCCTGGCCTACAGCATGTTACCGTTTTTGTGCTAGTATGTCATGCAGCAAGTCAGTGTGTTCTTAAGAAATTAATAGCATATGAGCGCTTCACTGCGACAGATGGTTTCAGCTCGTTTCCAAACACAATGCAGCACACAGCAATCTTTGCCTCACAATATGCCAGCACAGTCTAGCTATTTAGCACCTCCGAAAAAACACATAAACACCCTGCAAGCACATAAAAACATCATTGTTAGCATTGACAGCAAGTGTCCTAATTTCACCAATCTGGCATTTTCCTGCCCTGGACAGAGGCCATTTCAGTTGTCCTGCTGTCTTCAGGGATTGCAGGCCACACAGAAAATACAGAGATGAGGAGGAGGGATGGTGTTTTTATTTTCCTGTGACGAAGAGGAAATCATTAGTCACCGGCTGGAGTGCAGGGGGTCTGCGGAGATCGGATTCAGGGTGTGAAGGGAAGGAGGAGCTGAGTAAGAAGTATCTGGTGCTTTCCCTACACTACACTACACTACCATCTGCCCATCACTCGCCCTGTTACACATCATGTGCCTGATTGCTTACGGTTACATTAACACGTGATGCACACCAGTTTGTTTTGGTGTTGAACAGAAACCTGCGTTTCAGGTTGCATAAAGAACAAAAGTAACAAACTTTAAACCCCAACATAAAGGTGCCCTCAAATAGATATGAACTAGATTTATTCTAAAACTAGTGTACAGTATTTCCCCATACAAAACCAGTACTCAAAATTTCAACAGTCACCTCCAAAAAACGAAATTTAATATAAACTTAAGGCAAGACACTACAGGCAAAAATGTTGTTCCTCTTCAGGAACTCGAGCTGCGTCGGAAAACGCTAGGCGAACGCCTTCTGTGACCACGCTCTGAATCACATGTGAAATCAGTCCAATAGCTGAGCGGGACGTCACGGGCGGGTGACGTCATGACCAGGAAGCTATAAAAGCACGTGTGGCGGAGCCAGCGTCAGCTTTCTGTCATTCAGCGAAGCGCTCTGTGTGTGTCAGTCATATTTATTGTTGTCTGTCAATTGTGAAAGTCTATAAGCTCCAGCTATGTCTAAGCTCATGCAAAGACAAAGCATTTCAAGGGCGAGAGCAAGCCACGTTGTAGGTTGTGTGTTCCTCCCTGCCCAAAGAAAACGTTACACACAGCCTGTGCGTGGTTTGCTTCTGAGCGAAGCACTCAGAGTCGGCTCTCGAGGGGGCCGCCTGCCCGCATTTCGAGCGCCTCCCACTGCGTACGCTTCACTCCCGCAGGGCTCTCT
>NW_015627245.1:132045-132446 GCF_001515625.1 Sinocyclocheilus rhinocerous
TGGAGATGCTGGCCGTGTTTCAAGCACTGAAACACTTTCTCCCAGACCTGAGAGGTCACCATGTGTTGGTGCGCACCGACAACACAGCGGTGGTCGCTTACATCAACCACCAGGGAGGTCTGCGTTCGCGCCCCTTGTACAAGTTGGCACACCAGATCCTTGTGTGGTCCCAGGAGAGACTCCTCTCGCTGAGAGCGGTGCACATTCCTGGGCATCTCAATGTGGGAGCAGACATCCTGTCGAGGCAGGGGCCAAGGCCCGGGGAATGGATGCTTCACCCCGAGGTGGTGAAGCAGTTCCGCGGTGCGCTGAGGCTGAGGCCTCTCGTACGATCACGCGTCTCCACGTGGGACCTGGCAGTGGTGCTAGAAGCTCTCTGTAAGCCTCCATTCGAACCTATC
>NW_015627245.1:133378-152057 GCF_001515625.1 Sinocyclocheilus rhinocerous
TCCTAAAGTCCCCTCATCTGCACCGCAGCCCATCGTACTTCAGGCCTTCAGTCCTCCTCCCTTCGGGGAACCAGACCAGCAGAAGCTTAATTGTATGTGTCCAGTGCGAGCACTGGATGCATACGTCCACAGAGCTGCCCTGCGGAGGAGGGCGGACCAGTTGCTTGTTTGCTACAGTCCCCCTAAGAGAGGTCTTCCAGCAACTAAACAGACCCTCAGTCGGTGGATAGTGGATGCCATCTCCATCTGTTATGAGTCCTCTGATCTCCCCTCGCCGCTAGGGGTCAAGGCTCACTCCACTCGAAGTGTGGCGGCCTCCAAGGCCTTTTTAGCAGGTGTGTCTATGCAGGACATCTAGGGAAGGAAGCATGCAAAATATACATTTAAGTGTGCATTTTATTGCACTTTTAATTATAATGCATATCTTTAAAGGCTGTTTTTGCTGTTTGGCTGTTTTTTTTTCTTCATGCACTTCAGCAGCATTTGCACACAACAAACTTTGCAGGTTTATTCCTATCTATATTCTGAAGGTTTTTAAAGAGGGGGTTTGTTCATACATTTTACAGAACATTTTGCTCCTAAAAACATGGTGATTTTTTTTTTTACTGGTTGTTGACAGTATTTTCTGATTGAGTGATAAAAAGAAAAATCCAAAATCCCTTTAGCAAAAAACATTTGACTCTAATATGACAACAAAATAAAGCGATAATTTCTCTTCTGGAAATGTATTCATATTAGTTTAAAAATCTATAATTAAACAGATTATGACTTATTTCCATATTTAAACATAACATTTCAGAAAGCTTGTAATAAAAAAAAATGCAATGCTTAATGTAATCAATCAACTAGATTAGTATGCTTATTTATATTTGTTAAAATTTTACTTTATTCACCTGGGGTGTCTTGTCTTAATTTATATCATTAAACACTCATTTAGAAACAGTTATGCAGATGTGCAATAAGAAATTATTTTGCCATCTCAAAAATATTCTCAAAAACCTTTCAAAATATTGATTTACACTCATTTCGATTCATTTTTTTGCTGTGGTAGCAGATTGGAAAATACCCTGCAAGTGAGCAAGGAAGCATATTTATTATTTATTGATTTTGTACAACAGAGTTGATTAGGTGACTTGCCATATGTATGCCATGATATCAAAACTCGCAGCAGTGAATTCAGCCTGTCTCTTCATACACAACTGCCTGTAAATGGATGGCAATAACCAGAAAAGAATGAATCATAACAGAGCATAACAGAATCCCATCCACAGCAATGCAAGAGCTGACAACATAAACAAACAACATGGACTTGCAGTTATTTTTGCATTGATTTACACAGAACAGGAAAAAGAAGAAAAAGAGAGCAAAGGTCTGGATGAGGGAGTGCTTAGGGAGACGTGGGCTGCATATGTTTGGCTCAATGCTTCATCCTCGTCTTGCGCTCTTTCACTCTGTTGCAATTTCATTGGTTGTTGCTTTTGTTTGTAAGAGACGGTCGGACATATTTTGAAATGTATCAGAGCATCTGCAACCAGTTGCATGGTGTCTTTCTAGTGCGTCGCTGACGGGCTCACGCTGTGAGTTGGCTCTGATCTGGGGCTCCTTGTCGCAGTTAGAAAACATGAAAGACCGACAAGCTTGGAGCTTGTAGTGTGCGCTTCACTGAAGGGGGAAAAATCTTCTCAAACATAAAGCATTTTTGCAATCAAAGAAGTATTTATCTCCCACAAATAATATCTCTTTTAGGGTGACCCTGACATCTCACTGGTTAAAAAAATTACACTCTGCATATACATTTACATTAAATACAACAGAAACTAAAAACAACACAAGCATTCTAGCATTTTTTTCCTTAAGCATTCAACTAAATATTTCTCTATAAAGTATTAGAGGTCAAAAGCCCAACAGAGACTATTGGGGTTTGTATTGTTAACTAAAACTAAAACTATTAAAATGTTTTCTTCATTGAAATGAAGCTGAAATAAACTATAAATATTACATGAAAACCTTTTTTTTTTTTTTTTTAAAGTTTAAGTTTAAATTGAAGTACCAAAATTACTAAAAACTAAACTAAAAATAAAGCTAAATATAAAAACAGAATATAAAAAACTACAACTTAAAGTACAATTAAAATATACAATATTATATAAAATAATACACTCAAAGTATAATTGTTTCATACTCAAATATAAACTGAAGTACTAAAATTACTAAAAGATAAAGCTAAATAGAAATATTAAAAAACAAAAGCTAACAAAAATGACAAAAGTATGTAACAAAATAACTACAACTTACACTGAAATAAAAATATTAAATAATATATACAATAATACACAAAGTATATTTATTTTATACTAAAAATATAAAAATAAAAGCTAATTCAAAATAAATACCATAATAGTATATAAATAATAATTAAATAAGCCTGACAACAAAATGATTAATACTGTTATGCATCAATTTGAATAAGAAAGTAGAAGTACAAAAATTACTTAAACTAAAAATAAAACTAAATAGTTTTAAAAAAGTTAACAAGGCCTATAACAAAATTACAACTTAAAATTAAAATATAAAAATACACCTAAAGTATATTTATTCTACATTAAAAATATAAAAATAAAAGCTAATTCAAAATAAATACTATAATAGTATATAAATAATACTAAAACAAGCCTGACATAGACTATCCTTTTGAATCATTTTTAATAAGCAAGTGAGTAGAAATATTACCCAGTAAGAGAGTTATAAATTCCCTCAGACTACCGTGCCTCATGAGATCTCGGTAAGAGTCATAAGTATATACAGATTATAAAAAAAAAATCTGGATTTCCTTTCTGTAAACTGTTTAAATGGTTCTTTGTACTGTGTTTGAATGGAAGAGCTCACACTGTGTTCAAACATGGGCTTTCACACAGCACCCCGACGAGAGCATACAGTGAAGCTGTTTTTGAACTGAGAAGTCACACAGCGTTCCAACAGTAGATGTGCATTTGCTGGACGAATGGAAATGCCCAGAATGCATTAGAAAGGAGGTTCACACTGCATTTGAACCAAAGCTCACTGTGCAATTCAAAAGAGTGAAGTTAAATGGATTCATCTGTTAAAGAATTAAGGCATTGAATTGAATGTGCATTGCTGAAAATGTACTCACCCTCAGGCCATCCAAGATCTAGATTAGTTTGTTTCTTCATCAGATTTGGAGAAATGTAGCATTATATCACTTGCTCAGCAATGGATCCTCTGCAGTGAATGGGTGCCGTCAGAATGAGAGTCTAAACAGCTGATAAAAACATCACAATAATCCACAAGTAATCCACACCACTCCAGTCCAGCAATTAATGTCTTGTGAAGTGAAAAGCTGCATGTTTGTAAGAATCAAATCCATCATTAAAACTTCTGGCTAGAATACGAGCCCTCTATCAATAATATTGCTTTCTCCAGTGAAAAAGGTTGTCTCTTCTGAATCAGGAGAGAAATATGCACAGATCAATCACCGTTTATAAGCCAAAACAAATAGTCGGGATGACAAAAGCGATGGACTTTTTCACTGGAGTAATTATGAATTATGGACTCATATTTCTGCCTGAAGCAACGGTTTAAAATTAAAAACATCTTAATGATGGATTTGGTGGAACACAGCTTTTGGTTTCAAGAGATGTTAATAGATGGACTGGAGGGGTGTGAATTACTTGTGGATTATTGTGATCAGCTGTTTGGACTCTCATTCTGACGGCACCCATTCACTGCAGAGGATCCATTGGTGAGCAAGTTGTAGCGAATCAGCTCATGGGGAAATATGAATAATTAATCATAACTAGTTATAATTAATTATAAATATTTAGATCCGCTGTAGATATTTACTTGACCTCTCAGGGTCAACTGTCTGTCAATTCTAAGAGCTACAAAGTGATGTAATGCTACATTTCTCCAAATCTGATGAAGAAACAAACTAATCTACATCTTGGATGGCCTGAGGGTGAGTACATTTTCAAAACTACAATTCCCATCATTCTCTGGGAACAAATGGTTAATAAATGGCAACTAATCATTAACATGACATTACAAAGAAGCACAAACACAGCACTGTTTGCTTTCTGTTATGTACTGTTGGCAAATTAATAAAGTCAGTGGTCATAAGACCTGAACACAGTCTGGTTTGTTCGAGTGTCTGTCAGTATTTAATTTTAATTTCAGCAGTACAGAAGAGAGCTCAACATCTCGTCTGTTTCTTCATTGATTTATTGTCGAGAAACTGAGCAGCGCTGCTTCTCCCTCTGCATTTATTTCCTTATCGACCCAGACTTGTTTTCACAGTCTGCCACAGACACTTACAGCTGTTTGTGCAGTATGCTGTGACAAGATTATTTAGGTGTATGACAGATTTTTATACATCATGAAAGAACGGCTGGCTGAGACAGCATTCATCTCAGCTGTAGAAGTGAAGTTATGAAGCCCATGTTACTGCAAAGGTTCTTGTCTTTTTAAGCACAGTACATACTACAAAAGAAGCTCATTGCCCTTTCTTGATTTATGTTTGTGACACAAAGCTCCAGACTGTCTTGTATTGTCTTGCAATGCACAAATTGGGAAATGTGGCAGGTCATGCATGTATTTTATGCATACAGAAAATGTGCAAACTTTGCACATTCTGCACTCTACAGAAATAGCATGAGCACTACACCACAAAAAAAAAAAAAATCTTTATTTTAATTTGCCTTTTTAAAACTTACAGTTTTTACCATAGCTACCATTAGGGATGTCCTGATCAGGTTTTTTGTGCCCCCGATCCGAGTCACTGAATATTGAGTATCTGCCGATACCGAGTCCCGATCCGATACTTGTATATTCCTAGTGTTTTACGCACAATTCAAGTAGGCCTACATTAAAGTTATTAAAATCAATACAAAGTATACAGAGTTGCGCAGAGAGTAAAAGTAATGTGTGTGTTTGTGTGTGTGTGTGTGTGTATATACATATATATGATACACTCTCTCTATGTATAAATCTGCACATACTGTATAAATACATTGGTAGAATATGGAACTACTGATGTAAATTTCTTATATTTTATATGTACAATAAGCAGAATGATTGCAACATAAAGGCAAAAAAGTGGAGATATGGTTAGAAAGCATGAAGCTTGCACTGTCAGAATGCTATACCTATAAATCTATAAATTTACCTATACCTACCTTTACCTTTTACCTTTACCGATACCTATAAATGTATGTTCGCTACCACAGCAATACATTTTAGATGACATGAAACTGTGGTCAAAAGTTTATCATAAATCAAAATAATGTCAAAATAAAACCTATGCTCTTGTGCTGAAAATTCAGCTTTGCATCACAGGAATAAATTACATTTATCTGGAAAAGAATCAGGAAAGGTCGGGACTCGAACTCGGGACATTACTGTCTGCATGTCTCTTTTCATCACAACAAGTATACAGAGCCTGTTAAAAACCTCGTGCACAGCACAGTTGTATTTTGTGAGAGTAGTCTGTGCTGTCCATTCTTGTCTGCTTGGCATTTTATATACAAAAATCTGTTTAAACAAAGCCTCAGCAAAACTGCACAAAGCGCAGCACTTTCCCCGAGCAAACACACCTGTCCCTCTGGGCATTTTCTAAAGGCTGAACAAAAGTACTTATATCTGCATAAAATCTGTTATATGATTCAATGAGCACAGCATACAAAACACATCATGCGTTGGCAAGAACCAATTACAGTCATTCATACTCTGATAGCGCTCATGACACACCTCCGAAAGTGGAGAGCACTCGATCTACAACGCTGTCCGTAAATGAAGAAGCGCTGGAGATATTAGCACAGAGACATGCTTGAGTGAGAGAGGGAGAGTCCAGAAAAGGTCAAAGCTAATGGCTAAAACCACAGATATAATTCTTGCATTTTAGAAAAATGTGTCTATCCATCACTAGTTAATTCATATTATAGATAAGCACTGACCCTTTCAGCTGATGTCATGGTGGTGCATTTGATTTTCAGAATTGTTCTTAGGGCATCTTAAGCTTATCCTGGCCGAGAATCATCTACTAAGACAAGATGAGATACATAAAGTGACCTTTTTTCCCCCAAAGTTATAAATAAAAAATATTGGAGTATGTTTTACAAGACAATATTTTTTTAGTAATATCTTTTCATAAATAAAATATCTAAAAAAAAAAAAGAATGTCATCGGCCTGGCAAACTTCAGTAAATCAACTCACTCTTTCTCATAAGCACATGTATACACTGTTTAAAAGTTGTAAATAAAATATTGGAGTATGTTTTACCAGGAAATACTATTTCAGTTTTTCTACTTGAGAATGTTTATTTCAATGTGTTACTTGTTGTTTCTTTGCAATTATTTAATTTACTAGCAGTTACAATTTCAAATTTGTTTAAAAGTAAATCCTACAGAGTGTAATATGAACCAAATAACATTAAATACAATTTCATTTCCTTGGACAAAAACCTGTGTTGCTTAAAGTTGCTTTGCAGTGAGGTAAAGCTTGAGGTAAAGCTAAAGCTTTTGATTTTGCTAGTTTTGTGTGCAATACACATCAGACGGTCAGTGAGCGGTTTGTGACGGGTCTGTAGGTCTGCCAGCTGAGACTAACTTTGCACAGATGAGATACAAAAGCTCTTTGATGCTGTGTAGAAACAGGCATCTAAATTTACACCGGCACATGGGAGGGAACGCCATGTCCATAATCTGAAGAATAATGCTGATGCACTGCAGAGTTCTCAGGCTGGATCTCCTGACAGTTTTAAATTTGATGAAAAGATAGTAAAAAGTTTCAATAATGCTCAGAAGTGCAGGATCTGCAAAGCTCCTGACCGCTTTAGTAATGACCCCATACCATATTACAGAACGAGGGCAGGTGCAGCCCGGCAATACTGCGCTCTTATCACCAATTCAATCAAGGATCCGACACACACACACACACACACAGAAAAGCTTTAACCACTTTTCGTAATGACAGACTACAAAGGCAAGGTCGTACAGGTTAATCAAAGCACTAAACCTCAGTATAATTGTCCTCTCATTTAGCGTAGGTTGAGTTTCTTCCAATGAAAAAGGTAAATGTTTAGTTACCAAGCTACAATTTTAAGTTCTTCAAAAACATAAGGAGCGCTAGCTTTCCTGGAAATATTTCATGCAGCAGCCTCTCTCATTAAATGGTGGTTGACCCAAAAATGAAAATTACTGACCCTCATATGGTATTAAATAAATATTAATACAATTTATTATGATATTACGAATTTGCTCACAAAAGCATTGAAAAATGTCTTTTCCTTTTTCTCCCGCCACATATTATTTCCATCACAAAAGTTTTGCGAGTGAACACATATCCCTTTAGGGGTTCTGTAGGATAAAAAAAACCTATATCTTATATATCTAGTTAATATAAATATTAAATTAAATATGAAAGTAAATATATTTATTTAGTAATATAAAATCATATAATGTAAAAACAGTATATATTTAATATTTGAAAAGAAAATGTTTTTATTTTTTATGAAAACTTTTTGGAAAAAAACATCTAATAACGTTATTTATATATATACACAGGTGCATCTCAAAAATTAGAATATCATGAAAAAGCAAGAAAATAATATTTTTTCAAATAAAGCCAAGGTAACACTCATTTTACATACAGCACACAGTGAAAATGACATGAATATGACCGGCCAAACAGAAAAACGTATCAGCCGATGCCGATATTTGAAAAATGCCAAATATCGGCCGACCACTATTCTGGGCCATTGCCAAGTCAGCAGTCTTCCCCATTATTGTGGTTTCAAAGAACAAGAGATACCCAGAAATTATACTGTAGGGATGGTCATTTAATGAAACTCAAATGTAAATATTCTAATATTTTGAGATACTGGATTTTTGACTTTCATCAGCTGTAAGCTCTAATCATCAAAATTAAAACAAAAAACTTTTGAAATGTTTTACTTTACATGTAATGAATCTAGAATATATGAAAGTTTCACTTTTTGAAATAAGTTACCAAAAAAATGAACTTTTTCATGATATTCAATTTTTTTTTAGATGCACCTGCCTATATATATATATATATGTATACACACACACACACATGGGCGACATTTGACTCTTGAGTCAGGGGGGCAAGAAAAAAAGCAAAAAAAAAGGGCAAAATAAATCTTTTTCGGATTTATGCATCAAAACAATGCCCTACCACACATTAAAGCAGTCAATACAGCGCAGTCAAGTATAACTTAAAGATGTTGTCTGCGTTTACTAAACTGTGGAGCTTTGACTCTTGTTGCTGATTTGAATGGTGATGCTTCCCATTTTAAGTGGCCTTTAATTTTTAACCAGAAATGTGCATGCTTTTCTGATGTTCATTTCAGTTTTCTGTGTCTTTTTCCTGCGTCACTTGAAATCTGCCCGTTTTTAATTGTTGTTACTAAAGGTGAGACACGTGAGGAAAAAATAAACGATCAGTTGTGGGACTATTCTGACATAAATTGCATACCATTCATTTCTGAACTTTCTACCGTCCGTTACTGGAAATGAAATTACTGGTTGATAAATAAAAAATTGAAAATTAAAGTTTCATACAAATTCTGAATGGATTATAGCCTAGAAAGCACGCAAAGTGCGCTCCCATTATTATCACTAAATGCATCACTCATCTTAGTTAATTGCGATCCCACAACGTTCCGTTATAATCAATGAAGCATTCTAAACTACACAATGAATCTCTTATTTACATCACGTCTGCACTTATGAGATGATTCACGAGCGTGCAAAACTCCTGCGCTTTCAACGTTTCTGATTGGTCATTGCATTGAAGAAATCAACAGATATGTCTGTGATTGGCTACATTGCGCAATGCCGCAAAAACACATTGGATAGTTTGCCAGATCTTTAATTGCTGGTGCTTTCGTTTGAGCGTATTTAGTGCCGTCTAGTACCCCTGTACAACTGGGCCTGGGCTGACATCGGGGATGCCATGACTAACAATTTGGGAGGGAAGTTGCCCCCCCCCGATGTCGCACATGTATATATACATGTGTGTATGTATACTTAATCAAAGGTATCTAACAGATCACATGCTAGTGACTCTTCACCTTTAAACAAAAATTGTGTTAAGTCTTGAATGACCGAAATGATATCTTGTACACACATTTCTAGTTTCAAAAGTAAAAAAGTGAAGAATCTTTCATTCATAATAGCATTGACTTCATATAACGCATTCATCCCATTCCATGTCATTTTTTCAAGTGAAATTGGTTCAATATATTCTTGATTCAAAATAAAATAAAAATTCCATATTTGTGCACTTTATTTTAGTCTGTTTCTAAACTATCTAGTCATATGAACTCCTGTTATAGCGCTTTCTTGTCCTTTTTTGGAGGTCAGCAGCTCTTTTTTACTTTATGCTGTCATTGATCGTCCTGCTCTTTCTTATACATTATTCAGAATTTCACCTTTGTGCTCTACGAAAGAAAGTTAAACAGGTTTGGAATGACATGAGGGTGAGTGAATGATGGCAGAAATTACTTTTCTGGGTGAACTGTCCCTTTAATGATGGATTGTTGGCTTGCCACTCAGAATATTAGTTTTGTGTAAAAACGCATCTGACCTTTGCGATCAAACCAATATCTTGGATACTGATGAGATTTGTGATTCACTTCAGTTTCTGAAATGAAAAAGCATGAGGAGTATGTATGTACATTCGGTGAGGGACGTTTATGAGGTTATTGTGGTCTGTAGATAAGGCCGTGAGAGCAACAAATCTGTGGTTTTACTTAAAACAATAGCTGTCTGCTCCAAATTGTGTATGCTGTGCTGTGTGTGATTGATCCTCTGTGTATGCAGACGCAATCCTCAGATGGGAACGCTCTGCATTGAGATTTATTTACAGCCTTTGTGTGTTTGCCGGGTCAGATCACGTACATGGATCAAGGGCGAGCGCAGGGGTGACAGAGAGGATGCAGGCCAGAGATAAATGTCCAAATGGGACAGGCAGTTTTTCCTGACACTGATTTGTCACTGTATGGGTGTATCTGTCTGTCTCAACTGCCGTGTAGCTATAAATGCAAAGATCACTATAAAGAATACATGTTTTGTAGTGCTACTCATTATCGATATTTGCGACAACAACCTAGCAACAGCCGGTACACCCTAGCAACCACATATTAATACCTAAATAACTAAAAACCAACTCAGCATCTGCAGTGCAACCACCCAAAACATCTGAGCATTGTTGTGGCAGGTTTTGAAAAGGCAAACCAATCACATTTATTTATAAATGTAAAAATCCAGTTAATCTTAAGTTCACTGATGACCAGCTGTCAGTTCCTCTTTTGTATTTAATCATTTACAGGATAAAAGATGCAAAAACAACTGTTTTACAATCAGTCTTGGCCACTGTGCCATATACAATCCTCTTATTTAAACAGTAGAGATTTTAATCCCTATACTCAGTTTCTCAGCCACTGTAATGGAATATATCTGCACAAAACAAAAGTCAATCTTGCTACACTATTAAAAATAAACACTCCAAAAAGCCCTTTTTTAAAAATAATTGTTCCAAAAGTGGCTTTTTGCAATTGAACATTCCAAAAAAAAGGTCTCTTTACAGTTAAACGTTTCAACAACAAAAAAAGAAAAGCTTTTCGCAACTAAAGGTTCCAAAAATGACTTTTTTTTAATAAATAAACATTCCAAAAAGGGTCTTTTCACAAATTAACATTCCAAAGAAAAGGGTCCAAAAGGGGCTTTTCAAAAAAATAAAGGTTCCAAAAAGGGCTTTTTACAAAGAAGCATTCCAAAAAAGGTCACCTCACAATTAAATGTTCCAAAAAGGTCTTTTCGCAAATAAGTGTTCCAAAAAGGGCTTTTCACAAATAAACATTCCAAAAAGGGCTTTTCACAAATAAACATTCCAAAAGGGACTTTTCGCAAATAAGCATTCCAAAGGGGGCTTCTCACAATTAAACATTCTAAAAAAATTTATTTTTGCAAATGAAGGTTCCAAAAAGGGCTTTTTGCAAATAAGCATTCCAAAAAAGGTCACCTCACAATTAAATGTATTTTCGCAAATAAGTGTTCCAAAAAGGGCTTTTCGCAAATAAGCATTCCAAAGAGGGCTTTTTGCAAATAAATGTTCCAAAGGGGGCTTTTTGTAAATAAGCATTTGCTTTTCGCAGTGAAAAGATGTGACATGTGGCCAAGTATGGTTACCCCATACTAGGAATTAGTGCTCTGCATTTATCCCATCCTAAGTGCACACACACAGCAGTGAACACACACACACCGTGAACACACACCCGGAGCAGTGGGCAGCCATTTATGCTGCGGCGCCCGGGGAGCAGTTGAGGGTTCGGTGCCTTGCTCAAGGGCACCTCAGTCGTGGTATTGAAGGTGGGAGAGAGCGCTGTACATTCACTCCCCCCACCTACAATTCCTGCCGGTACGAGACTCGAACCCGCAACCTTTTGGGTTACGAGTCCGACTCTCTAACCATTAGGCCACGACTTCCCCTAGTGCATAGAAGAATCATTTTTGGCTTTCAGGGAAAGCTAAAGAAATCTAAAGAAACTTTTTCCACTATCAACAACCTTTTGTGGAATGGAAAGTTTCCATGGATGTTAAAATTTCTTCATGGAACCATCAGTGCCAATAAAGAACCTTCATTTTTAAGTCTACATGGTAGACAGCTTTAAAAGGTCAATTCAATTCCAATCAATTTTACAAACATTAATGTAAAACAAGATACAGAGGGGTAAAAGCATTATAACAGTCTCATGATCTAAACTTATGGTGCTTGTGTCCTTTTTATGCAGAATTAATGAGCAAAATTAAATTAGTGTTCAGAATGACTAAAATACGGTTCACAAGTTCACACTTACATATAATAAACAGAGTAAAGGTTATGCATATTTGGCGTGCTGTCCGAGGAGAGGGCTCCGAGCTTGAAATTTTGGCCCGAACCCAGAGTAAACCCCGCCACCCCCACTTAGTTGTGAGGAGATGAGGTGGTGAAGAGATGCTGGAAAACTGTCAAGGAACAGAGGTAAGTCTGCTGTGTATATGTACACACCTCTTATCTTTTTAATTGGGTTGATTACTGATTGTGCTCCTCTCGTGTTAATTAGGTTCATTATCTGAACGTGCTCCTCCTGAACTTTGTTAATAAAACACCATTAAGAGAATTTTCAGTATTTCCAGAAAATAGCATGATAAGAATGCCCATGTAGTTTATTCACAATAAAAAGGTGAAATGATTCTCTACATTATGGTAATTGCCAAGAAAATTATGTCACAATGTCACAAATAATATTACAAAGAATGAATGAAAATCTTTATGATCATTCAGTCTTTTTTTATTTTTTTTATTTTGGGGTATAATATATGACCCAGGCATAAGATCCACCCAACCAGAATGGACCTAAATAAAAAAATTAAAAATAATGATAATAACAATAAAAAATATAAAAAACTGCAACCTTTGACATGTCTTTAATCACATTCTGTCTGGTCCCATCTCATTCAGTATCTGTGCTTGAGTACACACTGGTGAGAACAGCACACACGCCTTTTATGTGGCTACACGCCCTCTTCCATTTTTAACTTTGACATTTTCCAGCCCTCTGTTTTTACAGAGCGACCCAGGAGATCAGAGGGAGAGGGAGAGAGAGGGAGAGAGAGAGAGAGAGAGAGAGAGAGTGAGACACAAGAAAACACAATGAGGGACAAGGTGCTGCTCTCTGCTCCAGGAAATCTGATGATAAGCACAGCTATAAATGTCTATCAGGAGTCTCAGAATAGCATGCTATCATCCTAATCTTACTATTTTTGCAGCATGCAGCACGTTTATTATGCACAATATGCCCATTTTCTATGCGTGGAATACCTGGATGGATGATATTTGAATGCTGATATTGGAAAGTTTGAGTTCGAGTAGTTTGCAAAAGCGCAATTATGAAAACGATGAGGCTAGTAAGTAGATGAAGTTACCTGTTCAGCATAATGACGTTTAATGTCACCGACGACAACCTCTGTAGTCCCATTTAGCTACTTGTATTGCTGATGTATTTTATGTTGTACAATAAGATGTGAAAAATATCTTGAGCTTGTGTTAAAAACAGACCTTATTTTAGACCAAAAATCCATTCAAAAATACCCAATGGGAGTCAGGACAATTCAACTGAAGTTCCTGCAGCACATGATTTTATGCAAAATTGGAATTATTCTGAATAACTTTTGAGATGATAAGATGTCATGTAAACAACAAAGTCATGTAACAGCAAAATACCATTTTAAAAGTCTTATCACAGTGTATTTCTTGCAGTTTCACATATGAGTGAATCTCTTAAAACATGATCACGTCACATTCACCTCAAAATCAAAAGAACAAAATTAGAAATCATTGTTAGAATGATAAATACTATGCATAAAAGAAAATGAACCCTATTTTAGGACAGAATATGATTTTGAAATGTGACATTACTTTTTTTAAATGACAATTAGGCCCATTTCCCCCCAAACTTTCATTATTGAAATGCATGTGGAAACTTATTTTAAATTAGTTTTTCTGTAACTGCACTATTCTCAGATGATTCTCATTAGATTCTCAGTACTGTAAAACAATGATATTCATTAAAATCAGATAATGTGTTTTTTTATGCATAACAGTAATTAGAATTGTAGGGGTGCTCGGGCTTAATTTTCTTCATGTAAAAAATAAATTACATCTTCTTTTTGAGTTTGGGATGAAACACGACACAGACGTGTTCTTCATATGCACTTTATCCACCTTATTTTTGACGTAAGAGAAGGTTTGGCCATTTGTAACTTGAATGTTCCACTTCTAGTTAGCGGTATTTGTTATCATATTATTTTAATTCATTGTCGTAATCTTAAGCGCACTGTTTTGTATTGCAAATAGTTTTATCGTTGCATTTTGTTATTCTTCCAGTTCTATAGCAGCTAATGAAACAGAAGTCTCGTGCATTCACCATTCACAAAAAATAGCTTACTTCCACATTGCACAATAAAGTGAATACAGTACGCAGTACACTACTATCCCATTCTCAAAACAGCCGCTGTGAATCTGATAGCTTGGTAACCACATTGGCCCTTCTGAATGAAACACTGCATTTCATTGACCCAGATGATGTTTTAATGCATAACTTTGGCGAATCAATGTATCATAATTCCCTGACTTGCAATGTGAAGTCAAGTCCATCAGTGCAAACAGCATGTGATGGAACACAATGAAATTAAAGGAGTGAGAGCGAGATAAGAGGGACGGGGAAGAGAGGGAATCCATTCCTCTGCATTAGCCGAGCAGGTTATATTGATAGATGAGTCTGAGGAGGAAGAGAATATCACTGAGGAGACAATGATGCATGATCCAATCAAACGTGCGGCTCACTGTGGAGCAACCGGAGCCAACTGCACTGATTACTACGACACGGGAGAGAGCGATTGCTGAAAGACGAGTGCTGCAACGGGAATCCCCGAGGTTTACTCACACTACTGTCTATTTGACCTACGTCAACCAACTTTACAGCTCACCCAAAAAAAACAACAACATACAGTCATCATAACAAAATATTTGGGCCTAAATTTAAGACTTATGTATTTGAATTGCATTTACAATTTCCATCCATTTGGATTGCACAGTTTTAACAAAAAGAAATCAACTTAATGTGATGCATATATGTCAGTCATATATACATAAATGAAACAGGCCAGATTTCTGTAACAGTGCTAATAAAGTGAATTTTTAAATATACATAAACCAGATTTATACAGTATATTTATCGTCAATGTGTAAAATCTTTAACTATTTGAATATTGCTTGTTCCACCAACCTACTAAACTTCATGCGATGCATATTCGACAGTCATACATAAATGAAAAAAACAAAAAACAGGTACGACTTTGCATTTAAAAAATATAATATATAATAATAAAAATTATAATAATATTTAATATTATACTAATATAAAAACATTAATTCAAACTGCCTAGAATAAGTATAAATCTGTTAATTGTGAAAAAATTACATTTATTCAGTAAACCTGCTTATTGTTTTTAAAACACATTCAGTTTATTAGTACTAATACAGGAATCTTTAGCCAACTCATTTATGTATGACTGACAAATATGCATCACATTAAGTTTATTAGTCTGTTAAAACTGTGTAATCCAAATGGATGGAAATTTCATAGGTAATTCAAATACAAAAATCTTCAATTTAGGCCTAATTTTTGGAGTGCATGCTTTTTTGCATGATCTTTTTCTATGGAACACAAAAAAAGAGACATTTCCACTATTAACACTGGGGATTGTGAAGTACAAAAACGCAAAAACTACATATTATAACTGTTATATTCTTGCAGGGCAACAACACAGTGTAAAGCCGGACAAGAAGGTCTGGATGACAGCCATTCTAAACCCTCAAGTAACACAGAGGAAGAAGAAACTGTGAGAATCTGGAACACGCCTCTGCTTGTGGAGTCGACGGTGGTGGGATTCAGAGCTCGTCTCTCCCGAGAGTCTCCAGAAATCACTTTCTGTTCAGACAAGCGTGTAATAGGCTGAGCTCGCACAACTACTGTATGCACTTCTGTTCTATCAGCGTCCTCCAACCAAACCCAACAGATCCGCTCCGTCACCACACAGGTCAAAAGGAGGAGATGGCCAGATCTAGACTCATTTAAAACTGCTTCGTCAACTCGTTTTCAGCTTTTGCCCCCGTGCCTTTTGACTTTTACACTACTGTTAGAGTTTGAGAAAATGTTTCAACAGTTCAACATTGATGCCAATTTTAAATCAGGCCAAAAATGTTCCTTTTGTTCTGTAACACAGTTCGTAGTCACGGGAAGAAGGAGGCGGGAACCGGCGAACATTTAAAGACTTTAATAAAATAAACAAACACAAAATGAAAGTAAAGCAGCAGCCCCTCGCGGACGACTGCCGCACATAAAACACAAAATAAAATCCAGGCCTGGTCCTCTCTCCTCCTTTTATCCTTCCGGAGCTCCTCCGTGGGACTCGAGACCGGTGAGTGGTGCAGGTGTCGCTCATTATCAATTACTCCACCGGCCTCACTCCGTTCCCACGGCTCTCGGCCCACGGCCGATCACGGCGGCCGCGGCGTACCTGGGGGTAAGGACAGACAGACGAGGCAAGAGAAAAGGAGACGGAAGGATGAGGAGAGACAGAGCATTATTAATTACTCCACCGGCCTCGCTCCGTTCCCACGGCTCTCGGCCCCGCCCCCACTCGTCACATGTTCCAATTGGGAATAAAAATCATAATTGAGATCTTCCTTAAAATCACAATTGCTCCCACATGACAGTAAGAATTAAGTGAAGAGCTTCAGCAAAAGTGCAGTCTGCGATGTTTCTACTGAGAAAAATACTCTCATGTTTCTCCTAGATCTCAGCAATGTCTCAAGCGTTGCTCATTCGACAAAGTCTGCAATCAAATATCAAAAATCTCAATATGAACTCAACATTTATTATTAAATTCTTCCAAGACCATGATATGAACTGCTATATACAGTGCCGCTTGAAAGTTTGTGAACCCTGTAGAATTGTCTATATTTCTGCATAAATATGACACAAAACATAATCAAAATTTCACACAAGTCCTGAAAGTAGACAAAGAGAACCCAAACAAACAAGTGAGACAAAAATATTTCTTTGTCATTTATTTATTCAGGAAAATGATACAATATTACATATCTGTGAGTGGCAAAAGTATGTGAATCTCTAGGATTGGCAGTTATTTTGAAGGTGAAATTAGAGTCCATTAGTTTTTCAGTGTTGTTTTTAATCAGTGAGATGACTATCAGGTGTCAGTGCGTGCCCTGTTTTATTTAAAGAACAGGGATCTATCAAAAGTCTGATCATGTTTGTGGAAGTGTATCATGGCATGAACAAAGGAGATCTCTGAGGACCTCAGAAAAAAGAGTTGCTGTTGCTCATCAGGCTAGAAAAGGTTTCAAAGCCATCTCTAAAGAGTTTGGACTCCACCAATCCACAGTCAGACAGAACATTGCTGCCCATCTGCAGTTTGCTAAAGATCATGTGGACAAGCCAGAGGAATACTGGATGAATGTTTTGTGGATGGATGAGACCAAAACAGAACATTTTGGTTTAAATGAGCAGCGTTATGTTTGGAGAAAGAAAACTGCATCCCAGCATAAGAACCTTATCCCATCTGTGAAAAATGGTGGTGGTAGAATCATGGTTTGGGCCTGTTTTGCTGCATCTGGTCCAGTACGGCTTGCCATCATTGATGGAACAATGAATTCTGAATTATACCAGCAAATTCTGAAGGAAAATGTCAGGACATCTGTCCGAGAACTGAATCTCAAGAGAAAGTGGGTCATGCAGCAAGACAACGACCCCAAGCACACAAGTCGTTCTACCAAAGAATGGTTAAAGAAGAACAAAGTTAATGTTTTGGAATGACCTGAATTCCGGACCTTAATCCAATTGAAATTTTGTGGAAGGAGCTGAAGCAAGCAGTTCATAGGAGGAAACCCACCAACATCACAGAGTTGAAGTGGTTCTGTACTGAGGAATGGGCTAAAATTCCTACAAGCCGTTGTGCAGGACTGATCAGCAGTTACAAGAAACGTTACTTGCAGTTATTGCTGCAAAAGGGGGTCACACCAGATACTGAAAGCAAAGATTCACATACTTTTGCCACTCACAAATATTTAACACCAGATCATTTTTCTCAATAAATAAATGACAAAGTATATATTTTTGTCTCCTTTGTTTGATTGGATTCTCTTTGTCTACTTTCAGGATTTGTGAGAAAATCTAATTATGTTTTGGGTCATATTTATGCAGAAATATAGAAAAATCTAAAGGGTTCACAAACTTTCAAGCAGCACTGTACATTAATTTTATAGCTCTGTTCTCTTACTTTTATGCTAACAGTTGACTCATTTCTGTCTTTATCTCTCCTGTGGGATTTTAGGAAGCACATCAAAGATGAAGTTGGTATGTATAATTAAGAACTCTATTATGTCTCCTGAGCAATACAGTTCTCCTCCAGAAGCCTGCAAGGCCCAGACTGGCACAAGTATACACTGATAATTCATCATTCAGACAGCCATCGATTCTAAAACATTATTAAACACAGAACTGTGTAACATTCCTTTGCTATAAACAACAATGCAAATAATTTGACTCAGCAGTGTCTATTTTTATTTCTCCTAAAGAATTTTAGGAGAAACATCTGAGACCAATTTGATACTTTTATGACTTTTAAGCCTTTAATTCTCATGCTGTTCTCAAAATGAAACACATTTATAATAAACATCTTACAAAACGAGTGGTTTCAATCTGCACAAGGGAGTGCTAGAGAAAAGTTTATAGAAAAACAGTGACACACACACACACACATTATATATATATATATATATATATATATATATATTAGGCCTGAGAGACAAGCCAAAAGTTTCCTTAATAAGACCTATTTAACCTGCATATGAAACATTGGAAATTAGATATTTGTTGAATTTTTATTGTGTGTTTGACTGTTAAAACAAAAAAATATTTGTTGTTTGTCTCAATAAATTGGGTTAATTTAAAAATAACAGTGGTTAAATGTAAAAAAAAAATTCTATTGCTCTTTGTTTTAAAAAAGGTTATAA